>NC_057798.1:442007897-442276604 GCF_018294505.1 Triticum aestivum
AGGGTGGGAGGGCGGGAAAACAAAGGCAACTTGGAAGGGGAAACCCCGATGAATAACTTGAAGAGAAAACACCGGTTGAAATCATTGAGGAAAGAAAGCAAAGATTTCGCACGAGTAGGATGGATATTCGATTACAGGCTCCGGCTCCAAGAAGAAAAAGGGTGGGTGGGTGGGAAAAAGAAAACAACTGAGGATTGAACTTGGCAACGATGAAGAGGCTCGAGTCAACTTGACGAGAAATGCACCGGACAAAAAGAGCTGAGAACCAACGATCGAAAAAAACCAACTGCGTGATCCTAAAGAAAGTTTGAAAGGGAAGAGTTGTAATTCAAAACACCTACATCAAGATTCCTCACCGGAGCGACGAAGGGGCTGAGGAGTAAAAAGAATTCCTACTCTCTGATATAGCTAGACTCCAAAAACAGTTTTCTTCTAGACTCGACAACGGCCAAACTACACGATCAATCAAGGGGGGCTCCTAAGGTCGGTCGAGGCTCTGATACCAACTTGTCACGCCCAATATGCGATATTATCCTAAAGAGACTCGAAGGTCCCACCAAGTATAGAACCGCATATTGATATGCTTTTGCAAGGTATGAATTTAGCCATGGCGAGAGTAGCGGGCATGAACCGACATGAACACAGCAGCGCCTACGAGATGGAATCGAAGCGAGCAAGGGCATGGGGAGGATCAGGGGCTCATCGAGGTCCCGTAGGACTGGATAGGAAGCAGGGGAGGTGCTGAAGAGGACAAGGCAAGGAGCTGATCGGCGGGGGCGTGCGGCTCCGGCTCCGCGAAGAAGACGAAACAGGGGAGGTAGGCGACGTAGAGGAGGATGACCGCGTCGGCCTTGGACCTTCTGGCTCCTGGACTTGCCGGAAAATGAAGGAAACGACATGGGGACGCGCCGATCGGGGCGACATCCTCGGATTCGCAAAGCAGAGGAAGCAGGGGAGAAAGATGAGGGTGCAGGCAACACCATCTTGATGTCCTGTGGCGCCATCGTGGTTGGAGGCGACGCAAACGACGTCAGGGAAGACGATGCCCACGGCGGAGGTGGCTGGTTCTGGCTGAAGGCTTGCCGGTGACGAGCTCCCTCTCCTGAACTCGCTCGGGACCGAAGAGGCGATGGCTATGGTGGGCGACTCACCTGCGATGGCGGCGGAGGGAGGAGAGGGATAGAAGGGAAAACCCTAGGGGACGAGGCGCTGGCTTTATAGGGGTGCGGGCACGGGTGGCTCGGCCACGGTGGCCATGTACCCCGTCCTTTTACTGTGAGAGAGAGAGCTGCGGGAGGAGGAAGAAAAGGTGAGGAGTGAGGGGATGACAGGTGGGGTTGCCTAGGTGATCCATGTAGAATTTACCAGCAAGAGGGGGTGAAGGGGCACGCTGGCGCTGGCTGGGCTCCAGGAAGAGGAGGCCCAAGTGCAGCGCCCAGGTAAGGCCCTTTCCTGTTTAAATTCTTTCGACAAATAAATGATCCACAGAATAAAAGACGGAAATGGCCAGGGATTTACGGGATGAATTTCAAAGAAGTAACAATACTTCTGGACTCCAAGAATTATGGAGCATTTGAATAAATTGCTCCGGCAATTTTTAACGACAGAAAAATAATCCAAGTTTGAATTTAATTCAAACTTGAACCATTTTTGAATCGTGCCAAAACAAATCCAAATGAGCTAAAATCAGACAGAGATGCTAAAGGCAAGGTGTAAGATTATCAGGAAATAAATGAACATTAATGGAGGTAGGAGAAATGTCACTTGACATGAAATCCAAATTTGATATAAAGGAAGAAGTGGATAGGTTGTGCACTTGGGGGAAAATGTTGATGGAAAATGTGAAGATGGATAGAACACCAACAACATCACCATGAAGAAAGCAACCCACATGGTGATCATAATGCAACAAAATGACAGAAGGCATATCAAATCATATAGCATAGCAAAGCAAGATGATCATGGCAACAACAAGGATGGCATACTATAATCAGTAATGAACATGATGCAAGAAGCAAAATATGACAAGGCACTCAACATGATCATGGCATAAACATGTAGGGATGGAATATGCAAAACAATTATGATAATGCAACAAGCAAAATAAACACACGACAACAACGCAAAATAAATGGAAGGCAACTCGAGCATCGGTCTCGGGGTGTCACAATTGCCTCTTGGGCTGATGATGAACAGTACAGAGGAAGAATAGCCTCGTGAGGAGAGGTGTTCTTGTGGTGGTGTGTTTGGAGAGGAGTTGATCCATCTCTGTTGGCTCTAGATGAGATGCCTTATACTGTGGTGGCTAGCCCTATTTATAGAGGCCCTGGTCCTCTTCCCAAATATTGAGCGGGAAGGGAGCCAACAACGGCCATTTTGTAAGGGGGCAGCTAGTACAAGCTATCCTAACTAAAGGTGGTCTTTGACTGCCAAAGGCACTGGTGATGACACCATCCTGGGCTCCACGGTGACCTCCGTCTTGCCGTCCTGCTGGTCTTGGTCTCGTTGCACCAATATGGAAACCTTTGCTTGATGCCTTGGTACTCCGTGCCTGCGCTTGCCCCCTTTGCACCAAAGAGGAAACGAGGACACTGCGTAGGCTGGCACCCGCCTGGTCTTGATTGTCATGGCTTGCGTCATGAGCACCTCGCGAGGTACCCCTCGCTTTGATCTCTCCGCCTCCTCGCGAGCCTGCCTGGTGAGGCCGCCCCTGAGGAGGCTTTGTGTCGTTCGCCCCGTGAGTCTTGGCCCCTCGCGAGGGTCTTGAGTGCTTGCTGACATAGACGGGCAGGCCGCAGGCAGGCAAGTCTAGGGACCCCCGTTCCCGGAATGCCGACAGTCCTTCCTCGGCTTGAGCCCAAACCGGTATCATCGCCTGCTCCTATGAGCAGTGAACTCATAAGCATTGGCGGTCCCACGACGCCAATTGCTCAAGATGAATTTTGGGAAGAGCAATACCCAAACTACCCCCTGCATGAAGTGATTCCCCGCACTCCACCAGCTCATGTCACCACTCCGGTGCTTGAGACTCCACAGGTAACCCTAGAAGACATGGATAAGACCACCCCTTCCCCATAGGCGATGCCTCCTTTCCGAAGGCTTCACAGAGGCCCTAGGCCCCAGGTCTCGCTATCAAGCATTCCTGAAGAGGATGTGCAACACACAAGCTCAGTAGCACATCAAGTGTTCCCTAAAGCCATCCCTTGTATGTCTGCTCATGAATCTGAAGCCAAAACAACTGAAGACATTCTGGCTGCATCAACCGATGAAGAAAGAGAAGAATATCGTGAAGTCATTCCCCCTGCTAGTGATCTAGTTGCCCAAGAGGATGTGATTGTGCCAGACCCACGTGTGTTGGGGAATGTTGCAGAAAATTAAAAAATTTCCTACGGTTTCACCAAGATCCATCTATGAGTTCATCTAAGCAACGAGTCATGAGAGAGAGATTGCATCTACATACCACTTGTAGATCGCGTGCGGAAGCGTTCAAGGGAACGGGGATGATGGAGTCGTACTCGTCGTGATCCAAATCACCGATGACCAAGTGCAGAACGGACAGCACCTCCGCGTTCAACACACGTACGGAACGGACAACGTCTCCTCCTTCTTGATCCAGCAAGGGGGAAGGAGAGGTTGAGGAAGAAGGCTCCAGCAGCAGCACGACGACGTGATGATGGTGGAGAGGCAGTACTCCGACAGGGCTTCGCCAAGCACTCAACGGAGGAGGAGAGGTGTTGGGGAGGGGAGGGGCTGCGCCTTGGATCGGGTGTTCAGCCCTCCCCTCGCCCCTCTATTTATAGGGGAAGGGGGAAGGGGGAAGGGGGCCGGCCCCCTCTAGATGAGATCTAGAGGGGGGGCGGCGGCCAGGGAGGGGGCTTGCCCCCCAAGCAAAGGGGGCGCCCCCACTAGGGTCCCCCCCCCAAACCCTAGGCGCATGGGCCTAAGGGGGGGCGCCCAGCCCTCCAGGGGCTGGTTCCCTGCCCCTTGCAGCCCATGAGGCCCTCCAAGAGGGGTGGCCCCTCCCGGTGGACCCCGGAACCCCTCCGGTGGCCCCAGTACAATACCGATATGCCCCCGAAACTTTCCGGTGTCCGTATGACAACTTCCCATATATAAATATTCACCTCTGGACCATTCCGGAACTCCTCGTTACGTCCGGGATCTCATCCGGGACTTCGAGCAACATTCAGTAATCACATACAAGTCTTCCTAATAACCCTAGCATCACCGAACCTTAAGTGTGTAGACCCTACGGGTTCGGGAGACACGCAGACATGACCGAGACGGCTCTCCGGTCAATAACCAACAGCAGGATCTGGATACCCATGTTGGATCCCACATGCTCCTAGATGATGTCATCGGATGAACCACGATGTCGAGGATTCAATCAACCCCGTATGCAATTCCCTTTGTCAATCGGTACGTTACATGCCTGAGACTCGATCGTCGGTATCCCAATAACTCGTTCAGTCTTGTTACCGGCAAGTCACTTTACTCGTACCATAATGCATGTTCCCGTGACCAAACACTTGGTCACTTTGAGCTCATTATGATGATGCATTACCGAGTGGGCCCAAAGATACCTCTCCGTCATACGGAGTGACAAATCCCAGTCTCGATCCGTGTCAACCCAACAGACACTTTCGGAGATACCTGTAGTGCACCTTTATAGTCACCCAGTTACGTTGTGACGTTTGGTACACTCAAAGTAATCCTACGGTATCCGGGAGTTACCCGATCTCATGGTCTAAGGAAGAGATACTTGACATTGGAAAAGCTCTAGCAAAACGAACTACACGATCTTGTGCTATGCTTAGGATTGGGTCTTGTCCATCACATCATTCTCCTAATGATGTGATCCCGTTGTCAATGACATCTAATGTCCACAGTCAGGAAACCATGACTATCTATTGACCAATGAGCTAGTCAACTAGAGGCTTACTAGGGAAGTATTTGGTCTAAGTATTCACACGTGTATTACGATTTCCGGATAACACAATTATAGCATGAATAAAAGACAATTATCATGAACAAGGAAATATAATAATAATCCTTTTATTATTGCCTCTAGGGCATATTTCCAACAGTCTCTCACTTGCACTAGAGTCAATAATCTAGTTACATTGTGATGAATCGAACACCCATAGAGTTCTGGTGTTGATCATGTTTTGCTCGCGAGAGAGGTTTAGTCAACGGATCTGCGACATTCAGATCTGTATGTACTTTGCAAATATCTATGTCTCCATCTTGAACATTTTCACGGATGGAGTTGAAGCGATGCTTGATGTGCCTAGTCTTCTTGTGAAACCTGGGCTCCTTGGCAAGGGTAATAGCTCCAGTGTTGTCACAGAAGAGTTTGATCGGCCCCGACGCATTGGGTATGACTCCTAGGTCGGTGATGAACTCCTTCACCCAAATTGCTTCGTGTGCTGCCTCCGAGGCTGCCATGTACTCCGCTTCACATGTAGATCCCGCCACGACGCTCTGCTTGCAGCTGCACCAGCTTACTTCTCCACCATTCAACATATACATGTATCCGGTTTGTGACTTAGAGTCATCCAGATCTGTGTCGAAGCTAACGTCGACGTAACCCTTTACGGCGAGCTCTTCGTCACCTCCATAAATGAGAAACATGTCCTTTGTCCTTTTCAGGTACTTCAGGATATTCTTGACCGCTGTCCAGTGTTCCTTGCCGGGATTACTTTGGTATCTTCCTACCGAACTTACGGCAAGGTTTACATCAGGTCTGGTACACAGCATGGCATACATAATAGATCCTATGGCTGAAGCATAGGGGATGACACTCATCTCTTCTTTATCTTTTGTCGTGGTTGGGCATTGAGCTGAGCTCAATCTCACACCTTGCAATACAGGCAAGAACCCTTTCTTGGACTGATCCATTTTGATCTTCTTCAAAATCTTATCAAGGTATGTGCTTTGTGAAAGACCTATGAGGCGTCTTGATCTATCCCTATAGATCTTGATGCCTAATATGTAAGCAGCTTCTCCAAGGTCCTTCATTGAAAAACACTTATTCAAGTAGGCCTTAATGCTGTCCAAAAGTTCTATATCATTTCCCATCAAAAGTATATCATCTACATACAATATGAGAAATGCTACAGAGCTCCCACTCACTTTCTTGTAAACGCAGGCTTCTCCATAAGTCTGCATAAACCCAAACGCTTTGATCATCTCATCAAAACGAATGTTCCAACTCCGAGATGCTTGCACCAGCCCATAAATGGATCGCTGGAGCTTGCGTACTTTGTTAGCATTCTTAGGATCGACAAAACCCTCTGGCTGCATCATATACAGTTCTTCCTTAAGATGCCTGTTAAGGAATGCCGTTTTGACGTCCATCTGCCATATCTCATAATCATAGTATGCGGCAATTGCTAACATGATTCGGACGGACTTCAGCTTCGCTACGGGAGAGAATGTCTCATCGTAGTCAACCCCTTGAACTTGTCGATAACTCTTAGCGACAAGTCGAGCTTTATAGATGGTAATATTACCATCCGCGTCCATCTTCTTCTTAAAGATCCATTTGTTTTCTAACGCTCGCCGATAATCGGGCAAGTCTGTCAAAGTCCATACTTTGTTTTCATACATGGATTCTATCTCGGATTGCATGGCTTCAAGCCATTTGTTGGAATCTGGGCCCGCCATCGCTTCTTCATAGTTCGAAGGTTCACCGTTGTCTAACAACATGATTTCCAGGATAGGGTTGCCATACCACTCTGGTGTGGAACATGTCCTTGTGGACCTACGAGGTTCAGTAGCAACTTGATCCGAAGTACCTTGATCATAATCATTAATTTCCTCTCCAGTTGGTATAGGCACCACAGGAACATTTTCCTGAGCTGCACCACTTTCCGGTTCAAGAGGTAGTACTTCATCGAGTTCTACTTTCCTCCCACTTACCTCTTTCGAGAGAAACTCTTTTTCCAGAAAGGATCCGTTCTTGGCAACAAAGGTATTGCCCTTAGATCTTAAGTAGAAGGTATACCCAATGGTTTCCTTAGGGTATCCTATGAACATGCATTTTTCCGACTTGGGTTCGAGCTTTTCAGGTTGTAGTTTCTTGACATAAGCATCGCATCCCCAAACTTATAGAAACGACAGCTTAGGTCTCTTCCCAAACCATAATTCATATGGTGTCGTCTCAACGGATTTAGACGGTGCCCTATTTAAAGTGAATGTAGCTGTCTCTAGAGCGTATCCCCAAAATGATAGTGGTAAATCGGTAAGAGACATCATAGATCGCACCATATCCAATAGAATGCGATTACGACGTTCGGACACACCGTTACGCTGAGGTGTTCCAGGCGGCGTGAGTTGTGAAACGATTCCACATTTCCTTAAGTGTGTACCAAATTCGTGACTTAAGTATTCTCCTCCACGATCTGATCGTAGGAACTTTATCTTTCGGTCACGTTGATTCTCTACCTCGTTCTAAAATTCCTTGAACTTTTCAAAGGTTTCAGACTTGTGTTTCATTAAGTAGACATACCCATATCTACTCAAGTCAACAGTGAGAGTGAGAACATAAAGATATCCTCCGCGAGCCTCAACACTCATTGGACCGCACACATCAGTATGTATGATTTCCAACAAGTTGGTTGCTCGCTCCATTGTTCCAGAGAATGGAGTCTTGGTCATTTTGCCCATGAGGCATGGTTCGCATGTGTCAAATGATTCATAATCTAGAGACTCTAAAAGTCCATCAGCATGGAGCTTCTTCATGCGCTTGACACCAATGTGACCAAGGCGGCAGTGCCACAAGTATGTGGGACTATCTTTATCAACTTTACATCTTTTGGTATTCACACTATGAATATGTGTAACATTACATTCGAGATTCATTAAGAATAAACCGTTGACCATCGGGGCATGACCATAAAACATATCTCTCATATAAATAGAACAACCATTATTCTCGGATTTAAATGAGTAGCCATCTCGTATTAAACGAGATCTAGATACAATGTTCATGCTCAAACTTGGCACTAAATAACAATTATTGAGGTTCATAACTAATCCCGTGGGTAAATGTAGAGGTAGCGTGCCGACGGCGATCACATCGACCTTGGAACCATTCCCGACGCGCATCGTCACCTCGTCCTTCGCCAGTCTCCACTTATTCCGCAGCTCCTACTGTGAGTTACAAATATGAGCAACGGCACCGGTATCAAATACCCAGGAGTTACTATGAGTACTGGTAAGGTACACATCAATTACATGTATATCAAATATACCTTTAGTGTTGCCGGCCTTCTTGTCCGCTAAGTATTTGGGGCAGTTCCGCTTCCAGTGACCCTTCCCCTTGCAATAAAAGCACTCAGTCTCAGGCTTGGGTCCATTCTTTGACTTCTTCCCGGCAACTGGCTTACCGGGCGCGGTAACATCCTTGCCGTCCTTCTTGAAGTTCTTCTTACCCTTGCCCTTCTTGAACTTAGTGGTCTTATTGACCATCAACACTTGATGTTCTTTCTTGATTTCAACCTCTGCTGACTTCAGCATTGAAAATACTTCATGAATGGTCTTCACCATCCCCTGCATATTGTAGTTCAACACAAAGCTCTTGTAGCTCGGTGGGAGCGACTGAAGGATTTTGTCAATGACCGCCTCGTCCGGGAGGTTGATCTCCAGCTGGGACAGGCAGCTGTGCAACCCAGACATTTGAGTATGTGCTCACTGACAGAACTATTTTCCTCCATCTTACAACTATAGAACTTGTCGGAGACTTCATATCTCTCGACCCGGGCATGAGCTTGAAAAACCATTTTTAGCTCCTCGAACATCTCATATGCTCCGTGTTTCTCAAAACGCTTTTGGAGCCCTAATTCTAAGCTGTAAAGCATGCCGCACTGAATGAGGGAGTAATCATCAGCACGTGACTGCCAAACGTTCATAACGTCTTGGTTCTCTAGGATGGGTGCTTCACCTAGCGGTTCATCTAGGACATATGCTTTCTTGGCTGCTATGAGGATGATCCTCAGGTTCCGGACCCAGTCCGAATAGTTGCTGCCATCATCTTTCAGCTTGGTTTTCTCTAGGAACGCGTTGAAGTTCATGTTGACATGAGCATTGGCCATTTGATCTACAAGACATATTTTGCAAAAGTTTTAGACTAAGTTCATGATAATTAAGTTCATCTAATCAAATTATTGAATGAACTCCCACTCAGATTTGACATCCCTCTAGTCATCTAAGTGTTACATGATCTGAGTCGACTAGGCCGTGTCCGATCATCACGTGAGACGGACTAGTCATCATCGGTGAACATCTCCATGTTGATCGTATCTTCCATACGACTCATGTTCGACCTTTCGGTCTCTTGTGTTCCGAGGCCATGTCTGTACATGCTAGGCTCGTCAAGTTAACCCTAAGTGTTCTGCATGTGTAAATCTGTCTTACACCCATTGTATGTGAACGTAAGGATCTATCACACTCGATCATCACGTGGTGCTTCGAAACGACGAACTTTAGCAACGGTGCACAGTTAGGGGGAACACTTTCTTGAAATTATTATAAGGGATCATCTTATTTACTACCGCTGTTCTAAGTAAAGAAGATGCATAAAACATAATAAACACCACATGCAATTATATAGTAGTGACATGATATGGCCAATATCATATAGCTCCTTCGATCTCCATCTTCGGGGCTCCATGATCATCTTCGTCACCGGCATAACACCATGATCTCCATCATCATGATCTCCATCATTGTGTCTTCATGAAGTTGTCATGCCAATGACTACTTCTACTTCTATGGCTAACGCGTTTAGCAATAAAGTAAAGTAATTTACATGGCGTTCTTCAATGACATGCAGGTCATACAAAAAATAAAGACAACTCCTATGGCTCCTGCCGGTTGTCATACTCATCGACATGCAAGTCGTGTTTCCTATTACAAGAACATGATCTCATACATCACAATATATCATTCATCATTCATCACAACTTCTGGCCATATCACATCACATGACAATTGCTGCAAAAACAAGTTAGACGTCCTCTAATTGTTGTTGCATCCTTTATGTGGCTGCAATTGTGTTCTAGCAAAAATGTTTTCTTACCTACGAATAACCACAACGTGATTTTGTCAACTTCTATTTACCCTTCATAAGGACCCTTTTCATCGAATCCGCTCCAACTAAAGTGGGAGAGACAGACACCCGCTAGCCACCTTATGCAACTAGTGCATGTCAGTCAGTGGAACCTGTCTCACGTAAGCATACGTGTAAGGTCGGTCCGGGCCGCTTCATCCCACAACACCGCTGAAGCAAGAAAAGACTAGTAGAGGCAAGCAAGTTGACAAGATCTACGCCCACAACAAAATTGTGTTCTACTCGTGCAATAGAGAACTACGCATAGGCCTGGCTCATGATGCCACTATTGGGGAACGTTGCAGAAAATTAAATTTTTTCCTACGGTTTCACCAAGATCCATCTATGAGTTCATCTAAGGAAGGAGTCATGGGAGAGAGATTGCATCTACATACCACTTGTAGATCGCGTGCGGAAGCGTTCAAGGGAACGGGGATGATGGAGTCGTACTCGCCGTGATCCAAATCACCGATGACCAAGTGCAGAACAGACAGCACCTCCGCGTTCACACACGTACGGAACGGACAACGTCTCCTCCTTCTTGATCCAGCAAGGGGGAAGGAGAGGTTGAGTAAGAAGGCTCCAGCAGCAACACGACGGCGTGATGATGGTGGAGAGGCAGTACTCCGACAGGGCTTCGCCAAGCACTCAATGGAGGAGGAGAGGTGTTGGGGAGGGGAGGGGCTGCGCCTTGGATCAGGTGTTCAGCCCTCCCCTCGCCCCTCTATTTATAGGGGAAGGGGGAAGGGGGCCGGTCCCCTCTAGATGAGATCTAGAGGGGGGCGGCGGCCAGGGAGGGGGCTTGCAACCCAAGCAAGGGGGGCGCCCCCACTAGGGTTCCCCCCCCCCCAACCCTAGGCGCATGGGCCCAAGGGGGGGCGCCCAGCCCTCCAGGGGATGGTTCCCTGCCCCTTGCGGCCCATGAGGCCCTCCGAGAGGGGTGGCCCCTCCCGGTGGACCCCCGGAACCCCTCCGGTGGCCCCGGTACAATACCGATATGCCCCCGAAACTTTCCGGTGTCCGTATGACAACTTCCCATATATAAATCTTCACCTCCGGACCATTCTGGAACTCCTCGTGACGTCCGGGATCTCATCCGGGACTCCGAACAACATTCGGTAATCACATACAAGTCTTCCTAATAACCCTAGCGTCACCGAACCTTAAGTGTGTAGACCCTACGGGTTCGGGAGACACGCAGACATGACCGAGACGGCTCTCCGGTCAATAACCAACAGCGGGATCTGGATACCCATGTTGGCTCCCACATGCTCCTTGATGATGTCATCGGATGAACCACGATGTCGAGGATTCAATCAACCCCGTATGCAATTCCCTTTGTCAATCGGTACGTTACATGCCCGAGACTCGATCGTCGGTATCCCAATACCTCGTTCAGTCTCGTTACCGGCAAGTCACTTTACTCGTACCGTAATGCATGATCCCGTGACCAAACACTTGGTCACTTTGAGCTCATTATGATGATGCATTACCGAGTGGGCCCAGAGATACCTCTCCGTCATACGGAGTGACAAATCCCAGTCTCGATCCGTGTCAACCCAACAGACACTTTCGGAGATACCTGTAGTGCACCTTTATAGTCACCCAGTTACGTTGTGACGTTTGGTACACCCAAAGTACTCCTACGGTATCTGGGAGTTACACGATCTCATGGTCTAAGGAAGAGATACTTGACATTGGAAAAGCTCTAGCAAAACGAACTACACGATCTTGTGCTATGCTTAGGATTGGGTCTTGTCCATCACATCATTCTCCTAATGATGTGATCCCGTTGTCAATGACATCTAATGTCCATAGTCAGGAAACCATGACTATCCATTGACCAACGAGCTAGTCAACTAGAGGCTTACTAGGGACGTATTTGGTCTAAGTATTCACACGTGTATTACGATTTTCGGATAACACAATTATAGCATGAATAAAAGACAATTATCATGAACAAGGAAATATAATAATAATCCTTTTATTATTGCCTCTAGGGCATATTTCCAACAACGTGTTCATGAAGCTATGGAAGTTGAAGCTAATGAGGCTGCCACCACCAACACTACTGAAGTCAATGACGTTTTCATGACTGAAAACAATGTGGAGCCCGAAGCCAATGATGCCACTGAAGATAATGTGCAGCCAACCACTACTGAAGTAGTCATTCCTCCACCAGTGCCTCACACTATTGAGCGTGCTTACAACCGTGGTGGTGAGCTTTTTATAGTAAGATGGCCTATTGTGATTCCACCCACTGCTCCAGGACCACAATATGACTATCATTTGGAGCAGAGACCTCAAATACAGAAGCCGAAGCCCGGATTGCCAAGGCTTCCCCGTGCTGCAACTACCCAAGGCTCCTTCCACGTGCTAAGCTTCAGAGAGCACAATACTTTCTTTGATAGCGCCAAGAACCCCTACAAGAAGCCAAAGATCACCTCAGATAGGTTCTAGAGCCATCAGCAACGAAACTATTACTCTTGCATACTATACAATCAAGACCGGATTTTTCCTCATAAGCGTCTGGATTGCGATGCCATTGCTGGATTGTCATGCCTTGAAGAGGCTCTTGATTGCTTTAGAGAAGTTGGGCTGCTCTCATTCATCATAAATAAAGAGCACTGGAATGAAGAACTTTTGCTGCAGTTCTATGCAACGCTAGATATCAGAGGCTACAACAGGGATCCGAAGACATGGATCCTTGAGTGGATGACAGGCAATGTCCATCATGAAGCCAAAGCTCTAGATATCTTCGAGCTAACTTCCCTGCCCACTCTTGGTGATCTCTTTGAAGAAAGTTGTCAGCTGTATGAGAATGAACTGCGGAGCATCTTTCATAAGCCTGAGCCAAATATGAGTCAGATGCTCAGTATGATGAAGCCTTTGAAGGAAATATGCCCTAGAGGCAATAATAAAGTTATTATTTATTTCCTCATATCATGATAAATGTTTATTATTCATGCTAGAATTGTATTAACCGGAAACATAATACATGTGTGAATACATAGACAAACACAACGTCACTAGTATGCCTCTACTTGACTAGCTTATTAATCAAAGATGGTTATGTTTCCTAACCATAGACATGTGTTGTCATTTGATTAATGGGATCACATCATTAGGAGAATGATGTGATTGACATGACCCATTCCGTTAGCCTAGCACTTGATCGGTTAGTATATTGCTATTGCTTTCTTCATGACTTATACATGTTTCTGTAACTATGAGATTATGCAACTCCCATTTACCGGGGGAACACTTTGAGTGCTACCAAACGTCACAACGTAACTAGGTGATTATAAAGGAGTACTACAGGTGTCTCCAAAGGTACATGTTGGGTTGGCGTATTTCGAGATTAGGTTTTGTCACTCCGATTGTCGGAGAGGTATCTCTGGGCCCTCTTGGTAATGCACATCACTATAAGCCTTGCAAGCAATGTAGCTAATGAGTTAGTTACGGAATGATGCATTACGTAACGAGTAAAGAGACTTGCCGGTAACGAGATTGAACTAGGTAGTGGATACCGACGATCGAATCTCGGGCAAGTAACATACCGATGACAAAGGGAACAACGTATGTTTTTATGCGGTTTGACCGATAAAGATCTTCGTAGAATATGTAGGAGCCAATATGGGCATCCAGGTCCCGCTATTGGTTATTGACCAAGAATAGTTCTAGGTCATGTCTACATAGTTCTCGAACCCGTAGGGTCCGCACGCTTTACGTTACGATGACAGTTTTATTATGAGTTTATAAGTTTTGATGTACCGAAGTTTGCTCAGAGTCCCGGATGTGATCACGGACATGACGAGGAGTCTCGAAATGGTCGAGACATAAAGATTGATATATTGGAAGCCTATGTTTGGACATCGGAAGTGTTCCGGGTGAAAACGGCATTTTACCGGAGTACCGGGGGGTTACCGGAACCCTCCCGGGGGTTATTGGGCCTTCATGGGCCCTAAGGGAGAAGAGGAGAGGAGGAAAGAGGTGGGCTGTGCCCCCTCCCCTCCCTAGTCCGAATAGGACAAGGAGAGGGGGGCGGCACCCCCCCCCCTTTCCTTCCCCTCTTCCTCCTCCTTCCCCCTTCTCCTACTCCAACTAGGAAAGAAGGGAGTCCTACTCCCGGTGGGAGTAGGACTCCCCCTTGGCGCGCCCTCCTTGGCCGGCCGCCCCCTCCCCCTTGGCTCCTTTATATACGGGGGCAGGGAGCACCCTAGAACACACAAGTTGATCTATGGATCGTTCCTTAGCCGTGTGCGGTGCCCCCCTCCACCATATTCCACCTCGGTCATATCGTCACGGAGTTTAGGCGAAGCCCTGCACCGGTAGAACATCATCATCGTCACCACGCCGTCGTGCTGACGGAACTCATCCCCGACGCTTTGCTGGATCGGAGCCCGGGGATCGTCATCCAGCTGAACGTGTGCTGAACTCGGAGGTGCCGTACATTTGGTACTTGGATCGGTCGGATCGTGAAGACGTACGACTACATCAACCGCGTTGTCATAACGCTTCCGCTTACGGTCTACGAGGGTACATGGACAATACTCTCCCCTCTCGTTGCTATGCCATCACCATGATCTTGCGTGTGCGTAGGAATTTTTTTGAAATTACTACGTTCCCCAACAGTGGCATCCGAGCCTAGGTTTTATGCGTAGATGTCATATGCACGAGTAGAACACAAGTGAGTTGTGGGCAACACAAGTCATACTACTTACCAGCATGTCATACTTTGGTTCAGCGGTATTGTTGGATGAAGCGGCCCGGACCGACATTACGCGTACGCTTATGCGAGACTGGTTTTACCGCCGTGCTTTGCACACAGGTGACTAGCGGGTGTCTGTTTCTCCAACTTTAGTTGAACCGAGTGTGGCTACGCCCAGTCCTTGCGAAGGTTAAAACATCACTAACTTGACGAACTATCGTTGTGGTTTTGATGCATAGGTAAGAACGGTTCTTGCTAAGCCCGTAGCAGCCACGTAAAATTTGCAACAACAAAGTAGAGGACGTCTAACTTGTTTTTGCAGGGCATGTTGTGATGTGATATGGTCAAGACGTGATGCTATATTTTATTGTATGAGATGATCATGTTTTGTAACCGAAGTTATCGGCAACTGGCAGGAGCCATATGGTTGTCGCTTTATTGTATGAAATGCAAATGCCCTGTAATTGCTTTACTTTATCACTAAGCGGTAGCGATAGTCGTAGAAGCAATAGATGGCGTAACGACAGTGATGCTTCGAAGATGGAGATCACAAGCACAAGATGATGATGGCCATATCATATCACTTATATTGATTGCATGTGATGTTTATCCTTTATGCATCTTATCTTGCTTTGATTGACGGTAGCATTTTAAGATGATCTCTCACTAATTATCAAGAAGTGTTCTCCCTGAGTATGCACCGTTGCGAAAGTTCTTTGTGCTGAGACACCACGTGATGATCGGGTGTGATAGGCTCTACGTTCAAATACAACGGGTGCAAAATAGTTGCACACGCGGAATACTCAGGTTAAACTTGACGAGCCTAGCGTATACAGATATGTCCTTGGAACACGGAGACCGAAAGGTCGAGCGTGAATCATATAGTAGATATGATCAACATATTGATGTTCACCGTTGAAACTACTCCATCTCACGTGATGATCGGACATGGTGTAGTTGATATGGATCACATAATCACTTAGAGGATTAGAGGGATGTCTATCTAAGTGGGAGTTCTTTAGTAATATGATTAATTGAACTTAAATTTATCATGAACTTAGTCCTGGTAGTATTTTGCAAATTATGTTGTAGATCAATAGCTTGCATTGTTGCTTTCATATGTTTATTTTGATATGTTCCTAGAGAAAATTATGTTGAAAGATGTTAGTAGCAATGATGCGGATTGGATCCGTGATCTAAGGTTTATCCTCATTGCTGCACAGAAGAATTATGTCCTTAATGCACCGCTAGGTGACAGACCTATTGTAGGAGCAAACGCAGACGTTATGAACGTTTGGCTAGCTCAATATGATGACTACTTGATAGTTTAGTGCACCATGCTTAACGGCTTAGAATCGGGACTTCAAAGACGTTTTGAAACGTCATGGACCATATGAGATGTTCCAGAAGTTGAAGTTAATATTTCAAGCAAATACACGAGTTGAGAGATATGAAGTCTCCAACAAGTTCTATAGCTAAAAGATGGAGGAGAATCGCTCAACTAGTGAGCATGTGCTCAGATTGTCTGGGTACTTCAATCGCTTGAATCAAGTGGGAGTTAATCTTCCAGATAAGATACTGATTGACAGAATTCTCTAGTCACCATCACTAAGTTACTAGAACTTCGTGATGAACTATAGTATGCAAGGGATGACGAAAACAATTCCCGAGCTCTTTGTGATGTTGAAATCGACGAAGGTAGAAATCAAGAAAGAGCATCAAGTGTTGATGATTGACAAGACCACTAGTTTCAAGAAAAGGGCAAAGGGAAAGAAAGGGAAATTTCAAGTAGAATGGCAAACAAGTTGTCACTCCCGTGAACAAGACCAAAGCTGGACCAAAGCCTGAAACTGAGTGCTTACACTACAAAGGAAATGGTCACTGGAAGCGGAAATGCCCTGAATATTTGGTGGATAAGAAGGATGGCAAAGTGAACAAGGGTATATTTGATATACAGATTATTGATGTGTGCCTTACTAGTGTTTATAGTAGCCCCTGAGTATTTGATACTTGTTCGGTCACTAAGATTAGTAACTCGAAACAGGAGTTACAGAATAAACAGAGACTAGTTGAAGGAGAAGTGGCGATGAGTGTTGGTAGTAGTTCCAAGATTGATATGATCATCATCGCACACTCCCTATACTTTCGGGATTAGTGTTAAACCTAAATAAATGTTATTTGGCCTTTACGTTGAGCATGAATATGATTTGATCATGTTTACTGTGATACGGTTTTTCATTTAAAGTTAGAGAATAAATTGTTATTCTGTTTACATGAATAAGACCTTCGATGGTCATACACCCAATGAACATAGTTTGTTGGATCTCGATCATAGTGATACACATATTCATAATATTGGTGCCAAAAGATGAAAAGTTAATAATGATACTGTAACTTATTTGTGGCACTGCCGTTTGGGTCATATCAGTGTAAAGCGCATGAAGAAACTCCATAAAGATGGATTTTTGGAATCACTTGGTTATGAATCATTTGATGCTTGCGAACCGTGCCTTTTGGGCAAGATGACTAAAACTCCGTTCTCCGGAACAATGGAACAAGCTACTGACTTATTGGAAATAATACATACCGATGTATGCGATCCAATAAGTGTTGATGCTCGTGGCAAGTATCGTTATTTTCTGACCTTCACAAGATGATTTGAGCAGATATGGGTATATCTACTTGATGAAACATAAGTCTGAAATAGTTGAAAGGTTCAAAGAATTTTAGAGTGAAGTGGAAATATCATCATAACAAGAAAATAAAGTTTCTGCGATCTGATCACGGAGACGAATATTTGAGTGACGAGTTTGGTCTTCAATTAAAACAATGTGGAATAGTTTCACAACTCACGCCACCTGGAACACCACAACGTTATGGTGTGTCCGAACATCGTAACCGCACTTTATTGATATGGTGCGATCTATGATGTCTCTTACTGTTTTACCACTATTGTTTTGGGGTTATGCATTAGAGACAGCTGCATTCACGTTAAAAAGGGCACCATCTAAATCCGTTGAGACGACACCATATGAACTGTGGTTTAGCAAGAAACCCAGGTTGTCGTTTCTTAAAGTTTGGGGCTGTGATGCTTATGTGAAGAAGTTTCATCCTGATAAGCTCAAACCAAAATCAGAGAAGTGCGTCTTCATAGAATACCCAAAGGAAACTGTTGGGTACACCTTCTATCATAGATTCGAAGGCAAGATATTCGTTGCTAAAAATAGATCCTTTCTAGAGAAGGAGTTTCTCTCGAAAGAAGTGAGTGGGAGGAAAGTAGAGCTTGATAAGGTAATTTGTACCTTCTCCCGAATTGGAAAGTAGTTCATCACAGAAATCAGTTCCAGTGATTCCTACACCAATTAGTGAGGAAGCTAATGATGATGATCATAAAGCTTCAGATCAAGTTAATACAGAACTTCGTAGGTCTTCCAGAGTAAGGTCCGCACCAGAGTGGTACGGTAATCCTGTTCTGAAAGTCATGTTACTAGACCATGATAAACCTACGAACTATGAGGAAGCGATGATGAGCCCAGATTCCGCGAAATGGCTTGAGGCCATGAAATCTGAGATGGGATCCATGTATGAGAACAAAGTGTGGACTTTGGTGGAGTTGCCCGATGATCGGCAAGCCATATTGTATAAATGGATCTTCAAGAGGAAGACAGATGATGATAGTAGTGTTACTATCTACAAAGCTCGACTTGTCGCAAAAGGGTTTTCGACAAGTTCAAGGTGTTGACTACAATGAGATTTTCTCAACTGTAGCGATGCTTAAGTCTGTCCGAATCATGTTAGCAATTGCCACATTTTATGAAATCTGGCAAATGGATGTCAAAACTGCATTCCTTAATGGTTTTCTTAACGAAGAGTTGTATATGATGCAACCAGAAGGTTTTGTCAATCCTAAAGGTACTAACAAAATGTGCAAGCTCCAGCGATCCATCTATGGACTGGTGCAAGCATCTCAGAGTTGGAATATACACTTTAATAAGTTGATAAAAGCATATAGTTTTATACAGACTTGCGGTGAAGCCTGTATTTACAAGAAAGTGAGTGGGAGCACTACAACATTTCTGATAAGTATATGTGAATGACATATTGTTGATCGGAAATAATGTAGAATTATTCTGCAAAGCATAAAGGAGTGTTTGAAAGGAGTTTTTCAAAGAAAGACCTCGGCAAAGCTACTTACATATTGAGCATCAAGATCTATTGAGATAGATCAAGATGCTTGATAAGATTTTCAATGAGTACATACCTTGACAAGATTTTGAAGTAGTTCAAAATGGAACAGTCAAAGAAAGAGTTCTTTCCTGTGCTGCAAAGGTATGAAATTGAGTAAGACTCAAATCCCGACCACAGCAGAAAATAGAAAAGAGAATGAAAGTCATTCCCTATGCCTCAGTCATAGGTTCTATAAAGTATGCTATGCTATGTACCAGACCTATTGTATACCTTGCTCTGAATTTGGCAAGGGGGTACAATAGTGATCTAGGAGTAGATCACTGGACATTGGTCAAGAATATCCTTAGTGAGGACTAAGGAAATATTTCTCGATTATGAAGGTGATAAAAGAGCCCATCATAAAGAGTTACATCGGTGCAAGCTTTTACACCGATCCAGATGACTCTAAGTCTCAATCTGGATACATATTAAAAGTGGGAGCAATTAGCTAGAGTAGCTCCGTGCAGAACATTGTAGACATAGAATATTTGCAAAATACATACGGCTCTGAATATGACAGACCTGTTGACTAAGCTTCTCTCATGAGCAAAACATGATCACACCTTAGTACGCTTTGGGTGTTTATCACATAGCGATGTGAACTAGATTATTGACTCTAGTAAACCTTTGGGTGTTAAATCACATGATGATGTGAACTAGATTATTGACTCTAGTGCAAGTGGGAGACTGAAAGAAATATGCCCTAGAGGCAATAATAAAGTTATTATTTATTTCCTCATATCATGATAAATGTTTATTATTCATGCTAGAATTGTATTAACCGGAAACATAATACATGTGTGAATACATAGACAAACACAACGTCACTAGTATGCATCTACTTGACTAGCTTATTAATCAAAGATGGTTATGTTTCCTAACCATAGACATGTGTTGTCATTTGATTAATGGGATCACATCATTAGGAGAATGATGTGATTGACATGACCCATTCCGTTAGCCTAGCACTTGATCGTTTAGTATATTGCTATTGCTTTCTTCATGACTTATACATGTTCCTGTAACTATGAGATTATGCAACTCCCATTTACCGAAGGAACACTTTGGGTGCTACCAAACGTCACAACGTAACTAGGTGATTATAAAGGAGTACTACAGGTGTCTCCAAAGGTACATGTTGGGTTGGCGTATTTCGAGATTAGGTTTTGTCACTCCGATTGTCGGAGAGGTATCTCTGGGCCCTCTCGGTAATGCACATCACTATAAGCCTTGCAAGAAATGTAGCTAATGAGTTAGTTACGGAATGATGCATTACGTAACGAGTAAAGAGACTTGCCGGTAACGAGATTGAACTAGGTATTGGATACCGACGATCGAATCTCGGGCAAGTAACATACTGATGACAAAGGGAACAACGTATGTTGTTATGCGGTTTGACCGATAAAGATCTTCGTAGAATATGTAGGAGCCAATATGGGCATCCAGGTCCCGCTATTGGTTATTGACCAAGAATAGTTCTAGGTCATGTCTACATAGTTCTCGAACCCGTAGGGTCCGCACGCTTTACATTACGATGACAGTTTTATTATGAGTTTATAAGTTTTGATGTACCTAAGTTTGTTCGGAGTCCCGGATGTGATCACGGACATGACGAGGAGTCTCGAAATGGTCGAGACATAAAGATTTATATATTGGAAGCCTATGTTTGGACATCGGAAGTGTTCCGGGTGAAATCGGCATTTTACCGGAGTTCCGGGGGGTTACCGGAACCCTCCCGGGGGTTATTGGGCCTTCATGGGCCGTAAGGGAGAAGAGGAGAGGAGGCAAGAGGTGGGCTGCGCCCCCTCCCCTCCCTAGTCCAAATAGGACAAGGAGAGGGGGGCGGCGCCCCCCCTTTCCTTCCCCTCTTCCTCCTCCTTCCCCCTTCTGCTACTCCAACTAGGAAAGAAGGGAGTCCTACTACCGGTGGGAGTAGGACTCCCCCTTGGCGCGCCCTCCTTCACCGGCCGCCCCCTCCCCCTTGGCTCCTTTATATACGGGGGTAGGGGGCACCCTAGAACACACAAGTTGATCTACGGATCGTTCCTTAGCCGTGTGCGGTGCCCCCCTCCACCATATTCCACCTCGGTCATATCGTCGCGGAGTTTAGGAGAAGCCCTGCGCCGGTAGAACATCATCATCGTCACCACGCCGTCGTGCTGACGGAACTCATCCCCGACGCTTTCCTGGATCGGAGCCCGGGGATCGTCATCGAGCTGAACGTGTGCTAAACTCGGAGGTGCCATACGTTTGGTACTTGGATCGGTCGGATCGTGAAGACGTACGACTACATCAACCGCGTTGTCATAACGCTTCCGCTTACGGTCTATGAGGGTACATGGACAATACTCTCCCCTCTCATTGCTATGCCATCACCATGATCTTGCGTGTGCGTAGGAAATTTTTTGAAATTACTATGTTCCCCAACAGCCTTTGCCCCATGACGCTGAATATCCCAAGGAATTCTTTGTCAAGGACCTCGAGTACCTGCCCCGCACAGTCTATCACATTCTGAGGCATACTCTGTGGCCTATCAAAGGCAAATCTCCTGATGCCAAGCTGGAAGGCACCATGAAGACATTGGTCTTCTACATCATCAGCGGCATCAGGTTCAACACTCAAGATTTCTTCATTCGTCAGCTTGCCGCTTCTGGAATTGATCTATTTGGCCTCAAATTCTATGCACCATGGGTCATGCGTTTGATCAAGCTTCACTCAACTGTCAACTATCAACCTTCAGCGCGCAATTGATGTCTGCTAGAACCACATCGGTATTTCCCCAAAGAGGAAGGGATGATGCAGTATAGTGACGGTAGGTATTTCCCTCAATGATGAGACCAAGGTTATCAAACCAGTAGGAGAACCTCCTCACACCACGTAAACAGCACCTACACACAAATAACAAATACTCGCAACCCGACGTGTTAAAGGGGTTGGCAATCCATTCCGGGTACGGCGCCTCAAGTAGGCAAATAACATGAAGTAAAAAGTGGTAGATATTATAAATAGATCGCGGAACAAATAAATTGCAGCAAGGTATTTTTGTATTTTTGGCTTAATAGATCTGAAAATAAATGCAAGAGAAAATAGATCGCAAAGGCAATTATGATGAAAAGAGACCCGGGGGCCGTAGGTTTCACTAGTGGCTTCTCTTGAGGAAAATAGCAAACAGTGCGAAAACAATTACTATTGGGCAATTGATAGAACTTCAAATGATCATGACGATATCCAGGCAATGATCATTATATAGGCATCGCGTCCAAGATTAGTAGCCCAACTCCAGATTGCATCTACTACTATTACTCCACACATCGACCGCTATCCAGCATGCATTTGGTGTATTAAGTTCATGAGAAAACGGAGTAATGGAATAAGAACGATGACATGATGTAGACGAGATCCGTTTATCTATTGCGGCAGATATAGATCTCATCTTGCTATCCTCAGTAGCAACAATACATACGTGTCGGTTCCCCTTCTGTCACCGGGATCAAGCACCGTAACATCGAACCCACTACAAAGCACCTCTTCCCATTGCAAGATAAATAGATCAAGTTTGCCAAACAAAACCCAAATATCGGAGAAGAAATACGAGGCTATAAGAAATCATGCATATAAGAGATCAAAGAAGACTCAAATAACTTTCATGGATAAAAACATAAATCTGATCATAAACTCAAAGTTCATCGGATCCCAACAAACACACCGCCAAAAGACTTACATCATATGGATCTCCAAGAGACCATTTTATTGATAATCAAGAGAGAGAGAGAGAGAGGAAGCCATCTAGCTACTAACTACGGACCCGTAGGTCTACAAAGAACTACTCATGCATCATAGGAGAGGCACCAATGGAAGTGGTGAACCCCTCCATGATGGTGTCTAGATTGGATCTGGTGGTTATGGACCCTGCGATGGCTGGATCAATATTTCGTCGACTCCCCTAGGGTTTCTGGAATATTTGGGTATTTATAGAGCAAAGAGGCGGTTCGGGGGGCACCCGAGGTGGGCACAACCCACCAGGGCGCGCCTGGGCCTCCTGGCGCGCCCTGGTGGGTGCTTCTCCCCTCGAGCAGCCCCTCGGGTGCTTCCTTGGCCCACTGGCTTTCTTCTGGCCCAAAAAATTCCTCCAGGAGTTGCGTTGCGTTTGGACTCGTTTGATATTGATTTCCTGCGATGTAAAAAATATGCAGAAAACAACAGCTGACACTGGGCACTATTTCAATAGGTTAGTACCAAAAAATGATATAAAATGATTGTAAAACATCCAAGAATTATAATATAACAACATGGAACATTCAAAAATTATAGATACGTTGGAGATGTATCAGCAATCATGTTGTATTCTTGCCTGATGTTGATATGTCATATGAAGCCATCTACCCTGAGCCTGTCAAGAAGCCACTCCATGGGTACAATGTTGAACATCAAAGCTTCACTCAGCCAATTGAAGGTATTCATGTTCCAAATCCTCCTACTCCTGATGGTCCTCTTGCTGTCCATTTACGTCTGCGGCATCGTGCCAACACCGATGCCACCGCTAGTACTATTGCTCAAAGGCCTCAGAAGCGTCCTTGTGTCCTCAATGACAGAGAGCTTCTTGTATCACTTCTTCAGAAGCAGGATAGGCATGACGACTGGCTGAAGCGCCAGATGCAGAGTCTTCTTGTTGATGTCAATCGCATTCGCAATCTGGCCACCAAGAATTCATTCGTTGGGGATGAAGCTTGTCAGTGGTCCTGGAAGAGCCTCACACTACTCTGTTCGGAAGATGATCTTCGCGAAGATAGCTTCACAGAACGATTCAAGTTTGACTCCAGGCCTCCACAATCTGCAAGTTGGCGTCCAACCCCTTCCATTGAAGATTCCGAGTATTCATCTTTGGCTGCAACTATTGTTCCAAGAGTCATTGATGAAGAAGATGACACCACTTCACCAGCGATGGCTTCACTACATCACGATGCTGCACCAGGCCCGTCTGCACCGCCCAACACCAACATCAACCCTGCTGCTCCAACATCTTCATCACTTGAGAGGGAGTAGACACTCTATGTCTTCAAACCTTTTTGGTCCTTACTGACAAAAGGGGGGGAAGCACATGAGTTGATAGGCTCAAGCGGGTCCATATGGGGTGGTTGCTTATTTTTTTGGCTAAGTTCTTACAACTCTCGTTTTGAAACTATTTGTCTTTTGAGTTGTAACACTTAAAATTGATGGTCGTCTGCTATTTTTGTTGCTACTTTGTGATGCGACAATAAATTCCACATGAAGTCATTCTGCAGACGCCCATTTCTCTTTATGCATTTCAATATCTTCATTATTCTTATGTATGCATGACTTCATGTGTAGAAGAGGATCTCCACAAAATAAAACATGCCATGTGCATTTGCATTCAAAAGCAGACTACTTATATGCACATCTTCAGGGGGAGCCTTTTCAACCTATGAAGACAATATCTATGATCCTTAACTTTCACATACTTTTATCCCCATTGAAAACTTCAACCAGTTTGTGATCAATCACCAAAAATGGGGAGATTGTAAGTGCATCTAGTGCCACCCCTAGTTGGTTTTGGAGTATTGACGACAAACATGGTTGAGGGACTAACGTGTTTGTGAGAATTGCAGGATAACACATGTAGTAGTCCCTCATTGATTCGGTTTACCTACCAGAGATGACCCCTAAAAATTTATGAAGACATTGAAGACAATGGTGGTTCGTGAAGACATTCACGATGAAGATAATGACTTGTGAAGACATTCACTTGAAGACTATGGAGTGCAAAGACATAGTTGTTTTGTAGTTTCTTTTTCTTCTTTATTCAGTCATAGGAACCACCATACTGTTAAGTGGGGTCCAAGTGAAGAAAGTCAGATGACTAAAGTGATGCTCAACCAAAATCCTATGTCTTCGAGTGAAGACAATGAGAGCAAATCTTATCCAGAGTTGGATGAGTCAGCTTTGCTTATAGCCCAAGCCAAGCTGTCGCGTGTGTTTGAAATCCGGTCGTTGGACACGTGTGGGTTCCTTAGTGACCCAGGGTCATTTCGGACATATCATGTTGGGTTGGCTCCAGGCTATAAATAGCCCACCCCTACACCATAATTTGGTGGTTGCTCAGAGTTAGTGCACGGCTTTTATCGTTCGAGAGTAACCCACCTCCGAAGCCTTTGAGAGAGAGATCCTTGCGAGGACAAAGCCCAAAACACCCAGAGCCAAAGAGTGTTAGGCATCACTAAAGACTTCTTATACTTGAGGACTGTGAATCCTCCAGCCGGTTAGCATCGAGTTCTGAGCATCCAAGAGTCATTGTGGATCACCGATGAACGAAGTCTGTGAAGGTTTTTGAAGTCTACCTTGAAGACTTACCAAAGCGATTGGGCGAGGACTAGGTGTCCTTAGCTCAAGGGGAATAAGGTGAAGACACGGTCCTTTGAGTTCAATCTCAGCCTCCCTAACCAGACGTATAGTTGTCACAACAACTGGAACTGGTCTACCAAATCCTTGTCATCACCAAGCAACTGGTTCTATCCCCTACTTACTTTACATTTCAGTTTGTCTTCGTGAAGTCATTGCTTGCTTGCCTAATCTGATTGACTTCACTATGTGAAGACTATTACCTGTTTGGCTTCATACTGTCTTCCATCCTGATCCATTCTACCTACCTCTTGTTAGTCTTCGCACTTTCACTATTTTGCTTACTTGACTATGACTTGTCTAGTTTATCTTCCATTGCGTATCGATAGGTTCATTTCATCTGTTTGTCTTCAAAGACCTCGTGTTTTGAAGACTTTCATAAAAATTGCTTATTCACCCCCCTCTAGTCAATAACTAGCACTTTTAATCCTATAGAATGCTCTGCTAGAATCATACTCGTCAATTAGTAAGAGAGGTGGAGACAATGTGTGAGAGACATGCCTAAAGATAATGTGCGGGCGGGAGACACGTAGGCAGGTCTATGTATATAGAAAGGTTCGATGGGGATTGTGCGTGTCTATGCTTGTGAGAGGAAGAGTGCTTGTTATAAAGGTTAGTGAAAATAGTCGTAAATTATTACGAGAGGAGGGAGGGTTATATCAAGAGCATGTCTGCAAGAAAGACACCTCGGGAGAGAGTGTATGAGCATGTGTGAGAGACCACCGATGGATATACACGGTGTGCGCGTATGTGTGAGAGAGAAAGCCAGCGTGTGTGTGAGGAGGGGCCTATGGAGAGTGAAACTACACCTAAAAGACTGATGTACACATTGATTAAAAATATAAATTGTATCCAATTAGGATGGGATCATGATATTTGCAATTCGCGTAAGGAACGGTCATTGATCCATCAGACATCTATATTCTATTGAATTTGAGCATGTCTATGTTATTATTCGACATAATTGATCCACAGAGTTAGTATTTTGAACTCCAGACAATGCATCGCTTTAGCAATCGAATATAAACGTGAGTATAGTTCATGTTGTGTGTGTAAAGCACATTATACATACAAAAGTTACACAATGAACATTATAAATAGCTAACTATGAACTAGCATACATTTAAATTCAACTTAAGGTGGTTTAAAAAATTCGAATTCAACATGAAGTCCATTCAATTATTTGAATTTGATATCATGGCATTTGTAAATCATACCTAAATTATGGGGGCACCAATCTTTGCTCTGCTTTTGTACATAATAGCATATATAGTCGTGTACAAAATAGATTCAAATTTACCTCCTCCATTCCAAAATAATCATAGCTATAGGATTTTCAAGTGTCAAGATTTTAAAAATGAGTGCATAATTTAATGAGGTTTTCAAACATACAAGGTCAAATTTACCGTTGTCTATTTAGGTCAATCCTCAAAGTTCAAGCGTACTCTAAACGTGAATGCTTCCGTTTCAAAATTTTGAACGAAGCGCCAAAAGAGCCTCTACTCGCCCGAAACCGCATGAGACCAATGTTTGGTAGAAGGAGATTACTTTTCTAACTCCGACCTGTGAAACCTACCGGCCCGACGTTCAAAGGTCTAAACCGGGGTAGGTTTGTAGCTTCATCTAGACGCCACGCATCCGCCTCCAAAAAACATTCATACACCATGGCCGCCTAAGCACGCATGCGCTCGGCCGAAATTACTCCCGCCCACTATTTGGGACACCTGGGATTACCATTCTACCCCCGACCCGCAGTAGGTCCGAAATTTAAGAGGGGGCAAAGTTTGTACTTTCCCCAAATTTCAAACAAGCGCGTCCCATCTGTTCAAAAAAACAAAAACAAGCGCGTCCGAGACCAAAACATGGTTCGCCCTTAGCTCCCCCCGTCTGATTCCCCATTCGTACTCTGTGGGTGCCAAAACTACCTCTCCACCAGCCGCAAAACCCCGGCGTTCTCCGTCCGCCACCCCATCCCACCTATCAACCGCCACCCTCCTCCATCACGCTAGAGCCGATACCCCGACGTCATCATCCACCGCAACCGCAACTGCAATGCCCTCCACGGCTAGTAGTTGAAGCCGAGGCTGAGCTACCTCTAGGACGCTGGCGTGCGTCGTACCCGAGCCAGTTCAACCACACCATCCTTCACCTCACCGCCGTTGCTCCAACTTTGCCACCGTCCACCGCACTGAATCTGTTCCCGCTATGTTGTCCTTCGTCGCCTTGGATCTGCTTCCCCTCCGCCGACAGATGGCCATCGCAACACGGTCAATAATTTGGCCATGGGTTTGTCCAAGGCTCTAACCTCCTCCACCCAGTAAAAAGAAGAAAATCGCCGCGACATCAGGAGGACACAACACTGGCAACTGGAAATGGTACTCCTCTTCCCTTATTCACGCAAATCTTATGTGTCTGCTTGCACGGTATTCATCCCACAGACGACACTAGTTGACCGATTCTTCCTGATACTAGATGTTCCTAGTAACTCGTGATGCACAAGGTTTCTCCTCATATACTATTTCACCTTAGCTAGAGGTCCATCGCCCCCCTGGATTTCAATTCCTGGTCAGTTGACTCCTAATTAAAGGAAGCATTCCCCGGCATAACAGGCACTAGTCCACCTATTATGCCGGGGAAGCAGTGCCTCGATGTTTATCTTAGGGGTGTGGGGGCCTAGGAGCTACTAGCGCCCGATCTGGAGGTCGGCCGGGATTAAAGGGATGGCCGGGGCACTGCCAAGCACGGTAGTGGTGTGAGGTCGAGGGGAGGGCGGGGCAACGGAGGCAGGGGTCTGGGTCGGTGGTCGTTGGCGCTTCAAGAAAGAGCATCAACAGTGACTGGCGGGAGGTAGACGAAGGCCATCTGCCCGTTCCTTATAGATCGGACGGTTCATAAAAAAATCGACTGACCTATTTATTTTTATTCGGCTATTATTTGCTAGGACCACATGTGGTGGTGTGTTGGAGGAGTACCTGCATTTCCCAGCCATCCCTGTGCCCATATATTACAAAATCATATAGAGTAGAATCTAATTTTGTTTGCCATGCAATGTTGTAGAGCTATCATATGTCTCCTATCATTTATTTTTCAGCCACCTGCTATCTACTACTTTTACAGTGCACTAGTTCTGCACACACTTCACCCATACTCTCACTATTGTTTTTTTATGCATCGGTATTTCAGACTCTACCAACCGGTTGATACAAGCACAAAATAAAAGAGAGAAGCAGCTCCAGATTTCTTCAGGCTTAGGCAAGACACGTTTCAGCCTTATAAAGGTGCAGTCTCAGTAGATGGAGACGGTAAACGTAGCTCTGGAGTTGATGACCTCGCTCATCATGAACCACCATCCCAGGTGCTTGCTTTAACTTCATGGTGTTATATGTGGTTGCATGTTGCATGTGGTGTCTAGCTTGTATTCGAAAGGCCGAATTCGGTCTTTATTAAGATAAGGAAAGATATTTTTTACATGGACCACCATCCCGGGAGCACCAGAAGACAATAGTCAGGGCACTGGCTGAGCCAGTGACAAGCCCAGCACAGACAGGCATCACCTGGAAGCTAACTAAAAAGCCATGATGGTGGCGAAGCATCCCGCCTCCCACTAGGCTCTCAGGTCCTCGATGCTCATGCTCACCACTCCAGCCGGATGTCTAGCTCGTATTGCTTCCAATTTAGTTAAATTGCATCTACTTAGCTTACACATTTTACCTTTGAATATGATACGCCTTACTGTTTTGGTACATACTAGTACATATGTCTATTAACCATGTTCTTATATCAAACTAATGCTCTTATGTATCCCTCATCAATCACTTATGATGAGACAGTCACGCCAGGGGGTTACTGTGAGAAAATACGCTCTTTTAAAGAATGCAGTGTCAGCCTGCCCACATGATTCTCAAGAAACGACAAGGCTAGATGAAGATAGTGAATGTAGCTCTGTAGTTGATGACCGCATTTCCCCTACACCAGCATCGCAGGTGCTTGCTCTAACTTGGCAGCGTGATATGTGGTTGCATGTTGCATATGGTGTCTATATTGCAATTCTTCCAATCTGGTTAAATTGCATGTGCTATTCTTCTTAGTTTATACATTATACATGTTAATGTGACATGCCTTCCTGTTTTTAGTACATAGTACATCTGTCTATTAAGCATGTCCTTACATAAAACTATTGTTTTTTTCTATCCCGCATCAATCAATATGACGAGACACCTTTAGTATATGCAGTGTGATATTTGTTGCATCTTTCATATGATTTATAGCATGCACTGCTTCTAATATGTTGAAACACCATTTATGATGGGACGTTTTTAACTTGGAAGAGTCATATTGGTTGGATCTTGCATGTGGTGTCTAGCTTGCATTGCTTCTTATTTGTTGAAATGGCTTCTGCTTAGTGTACACAAATAGTTGTGAATATGCCATGTCGTCCTGTTTCTCGTACATATTCCATCCTGGTATCATGTGTTTGCCTTATATCAAAGTAGTGATTGTCAGTATCATGCACGAACGAGTTCTGAAGAGTGAATTTTATTGCTTTTTCTTGTCGGTTTTACTTGACAATTCAAAATCAATAAAGTGGAAGGAAATTAGCAACGCAGTGGATAAAGGTGCTCCTTCCAAATGGAGGGCCTCTACAGATTCTACTCCACCACCCCCCCCCCCCTAAGAAGATTTGCAAGACAACACATGCATAGACACTCAACGTAGTTGTGTTGATGATGAGCACGTCTCCCCTAGTGCACCATCATAGGTGCTCCCTCTAACTTGGCACTGTTATATGTGGTCGCATGTTATGTATGATGTCTAGCTTGTATTTCTTCAAATTTTGTTGAATTCCATATGCTTACTTTACACATTATACTTGTGAATAAGACACGTGTTCCTATTTCTAGAACATACAATATCTGTCTATCACACCATGTTCTTATATCAAAGTACTACTGTTGTGTAACCTGCAACAATCACTTATCATAAGACATGTTTGACTTGGGAGTTTGATATAGGTTACATCTCGCATTCTTTTCTATCTTGTTCTACTCCTAATTTGTCGAAATGGCACTTATGACGAGACAGTTTTAACTTGGTAGAGTGATATTCGTAGCATCTTTCATATGGTGTCTAGCTTTCATTGCTTCTAATTTGTTGAAACACTTCTGCTTAGTTTACACATCATAGCTGTGAATATGCAATGCTGTCCTTTTTTCTTACACATTCAATCATCCTATCATGCGGTCACCTTACATTAAAGTAGTGCTCGTCAGCATCCTGCATCAATGAGTTCTGAAAAGCAAATTTTTATTCATTTTTCTTGTGGATTTGACTTGACAAGGCAATACAATTAAGAAATTGGAAGGAAAAAAATAAGGCAAGGACTGATGGCGGTCTTCAGGCGAAACTGGCATCCCAGGTGCTTTCTCTAGCTTGGCAGTGTGATATTGTCTTGCATGTTGCATACGGTGTCTCACTTGTATTGCTTGTAATCTGATTAAATTACTTCTGCTTTGTTTACATAGATAGTTGTGGATATGCCATGTCGTCCTGTCTTTCGTACATATTCCATCCTCGTATCATGTGTTTGCCTTACATCAAGGTAGTGATTGTCAGTATCATGCATTAATGAGTTCTAAAGAGTGAATTTTAATGCTTTTTCTTGTTGGTTTTACTTGACAATGCAAAATCAATAAAGCAGAAGGAAATTAGCAAGGCATTGGATAAAGGTGCTTCTTCCAAATGGAGGGCCTCTCCACATTCTACTTGGCCATCCCCTAACAAGATTTGGAAGACAACACATGCATAGACACTCAAAGTAGATGTGTTGATGATGAGCACGTCCCCCCTTGTCCACCATCATAGGTGCTCCCTCTAACATTGCACTGTTATATGTGGTTGCATGTTATGTATGATGTCTAGCTTGTATTGCTTCTAATTTTGTTGAATTTCATCTGCTTACTTTACACATTATACTTGTGAATAAGACAGTGTTCATGTTTCTAGAACATACAATATCTATCTATCACACCATGTTCTTACATCAAAGTACTACTGTTGTGTAATCTGCAACAATCACTTTTCACAAAACACGTTTAACTTGGGAGACCGATATAGTTATTTTCTAGCTTGTACTACTAATTTGTTTAAATGGCACTAATGACGAGACAGCTTTAACTTGGTAGAGTGATATTCGTCGCGTCTTACATATGGTGTCTAGCTTTCATTGCTTCTAATTTGTTGAAATGCCTTCTGCTTAGTTTACACATCATAGGCTGTGAATATGCAATGGAACTAATGACGAGAGACCTTTAACTTGGTAGTGTGATGTTGTTTGCATCTTGCATATGATTTATTTCTTGTACTGCTTCACATTTGTTTAAACGCTAGTTATGACGAGACCTTGTTAACTTGGTAGAGCGATATTTGTAGCATCTTTCATATGGTGTCTACCTTCCATTGCATTGCTTCTAATTTATTGAAATGTCTTATTCTTAGTTTACACATCATAGTTCTGATTATCTCATGTCGTCCTGTTTTTCGTACATATTACATCCTCCTATCATGTGGTTGTCTAACATCAAAGTTTAGTTCATCTGTATCACGCAGCAATTTGTTCTGAAGAACTAAATTTTTATTCCTTTTTCTTGTTGACTTGACTTAACATGGCACATAGAAAGAGGAAGGAACACAGAATGACAGGGGATGGTGTTAGTACCAAGGACGCATGGAAATGGAAGCGAAAGAATTATGCAGATTATGCTGGTACTGATGGCGCAATGGAAGGTCAAAGTCCAGAGGAAAATTGTACAAACACGGTATCCCGTGCTACACGAGCTACAGTAGCAAGCCAAACAGAAACTAATAGTTGCCACCAAACAAGTAGAAATAGTCTTAGTTATTGCAACACCTTCCACAGTACCACCAACTGCACGAGTTACTCATTTGTCAACTCAGCTAGCAGCACGTTCCCAAGCTCCCTTGCCACCTGACACTACTTCCGAAGCACTCTTGACATAAGACGAGTTGGCAAGATCAGATGAACCTTGTGAGCTTCAACAGCAAGATGGTAGTTGCTGGAGTCAAGTTACAGTTGCATGCTTCTTTATATGTAGTCTCACAGTTTGATGTACACTAACACTTCATATGTTTGTTGTTGGACTAGCACCTAGGCGCAAGAGGAAACAAACATCAGGGATAATGCTCGATAGGTTAACTAAATCTACAGGAGGAAGAATGGAGATCCGTTTAGAGGCAGGTTTAGAAAGGCCACGTGATGCTACAGAGTCAGCCAAGTTAGTATCAGAGGCAGCGGTTGCCGTTAGGTGTCATGCACGTTGATACGTCCATTTTGCATCATGCTTTTATATCAATATTTATTTCATTATGGGTTGTTCCTACACATTATGTCACAATATTTATGCCTTTTCTCTCTTATTATATAAGGTTTACACAAGAGGGAGAATGCCGGCAGCTGGAATTCTGGGCTAGAAAAGGAGCAAATATTACAGACCTATTCTACACAACTCCAAAAGTTCTGAAACTCCACAAAAGTCTATTTTGGGATATATTAAAAATATTGGGCGAAGAAAGCACCAGAGGGGGGCCACCCAGCAGCCACGAGGGTGGAGGGCACGTCCCCCTGCCTCGTGGGCCACCAGGCAGGCCCCCGACGTCTTTTGCTTTGGAAAAATTCATAAGGAAACTTTCGGGACGAAGCGCCGCCGTCTCGAGGCAGAACCTGGGCGGAACCAATCTAAGGCTCCGCCAGAGCTGTTCTACCGGGGAAACATCCCTCCAAGAGGGGGAGATCATCGCCATCGTCATCACCATCGATCCTCTCATCAAGAGGGGGTCAATCTCCATCAACATATTCACCAGCACCATCTCCTCTCAAATCCTACTTCATCTTTTGTGTCCAATCTTTGTCTCAAAACCTCAGATTGGTACCTTTGGGTTGCTAGTAGTGTTGATTACTCCTTGTAGTTGATGCTAGTTGGTTTATTCGGTGGAAGATCATATGTTCAGGTCCTTAATGCTATTCAATACCCCTCTGATTATGAACATGAATATGATTTGTGAGTAGTTACGTTCGTTCCTGAGGACATGGGAGAAGTATTGTTATAAGTAATCATGTGAATTTGGTATTCGTTCGATATTTTGATGAGATGTATGTTGTCTCTCCTCTAGTGGTGTTATGTGAACGTAGACTACATGACACTTCACCATTGTTTGGGCCTAGGGGAAGGCATTGGGAAGTAATAAGTAGATGATAGGTTGCTAGAGTGACAGAAGCTTAAACCCTAGTTTATGCGTTGCTTCGTAAGGGGCTGATTTGGATCCATATGTTTCATGCTATGGTTTGGTTTACCTTAATTCTTCTTTCGTAGTTGCGGATGCTTGCGAGAGGGGTTAATCATAAGCGGGATGCTTGTCCAAGGAAGGGCAGTACCCAAGCACTGGTCCACCCATGTATCAAATTATCAAAGTAACAAACGCGAATCATATGAGCATGATGAAAACTAGCTTGACAGTAATTCCCATGTGTCCTTGGAAGCGCTTTGCTTTATATAAGAGTTTGTCCAGGCTTGTCCTTTGCTACAAAAAGGATTGGGCCACCTTGCTGCATCTTATTTACCTTTGTTACTTGTTACCCGTTACAAATTACCTTATCACAAAACTATTTGTTACCGATAATTTTAGTGCTTGCAGAGAATACCTTATTGAAAACCGCTTGCCATTTCCTTCTGCTCCTCGTTGGGTTCGACACTCTTACTTATCGAAAGGACTATGATAGATCCCCTATACTTGTGGGTCATCAAGACTCTTTTCTGTCACCGTTGTCGGGGAGTGAAGCACCTTTGGTAGGTGGAATTTGGTAAGGAAACATTTATATAGTGTGCTGAAATTTACTGTCACTTGTTACTATGGAAAATAATCCTTTGAGGGGCTTGTTCGAGGTATCTTCACCCCGACCATAAGAGCAAAGAGTTGCTCCTCAACTTACTGAACCTACTGAAAATATTTACTTTGAAATCCATTTGGGTATGATAGAGAAACTGCTAGCTAATTATCCCTATACAGGAGATGGAACATTACATCCCGATATGCACCTAATCTATGTGGATGAAGTTTTTGGATTATTTAAGCTTGCAGGTATGCCCGAGGATGTTATCAAGAATAAAGTCCTCCCTTTATCTTTGAAGGGAAAGCCATTGACATGGTTTAGGCTATGTGATGATATTGGATCATGGGACTACAACCGATTGAAATTGGAATTTCATCAGAAGTTTTATCCTATGCATCTGGTTCATCGTGATCGTAACTATATATATATATAATTTTTGGCCTCGCAAAGGAGAAAGTATCGCTCAAGCTTGGAGGAGGCTTAAGTAAATGTTATATTTATGCCCCAATCATGAGCTCCTAAGAGAACTTATTATTCAAAAAAATTATGCTCGGTTTTCTCTCAATAATCGCTCCATGCTCGATACTTCTTGTACATGTTCCTTTATGATGAAGACTATTGAATTCAGATGGGATTTATTGGAAAGAATTAAACGCAACTCTGAAGATTGGAAAATCGACGAAGGTAAGGAGACAGTTATAACACCTAAGTTTGATGGTGTTAAATCTTTTATGGATACCTATGCTTTTTGTGAATTTAGCACTAAATATGGACTTGACTCTGAGACAATAGCTTCTTTCTGTGAATCATTTGCTACTCATGTTGATCTCCCTAAGGAGAAGTGATTTAAATATCCTCCTCCTATTGAAGTAAGAGTAGTGGAACCTATTAAAGTTGATCCTATTGTTCCTACTGCTTATATTGAGAAGCCACCTTTCCTGTTAGAATAAAGGATCATGCTAAAGCTTCAACTATGGTTCGTAAGAGTAATGCTACAACACCTACACCCCCTGAGCAAATTAAAGTTGAACCTAGTATTGCTATGGTTAAAGATCTCTTGGCCGATAATATTGATGGGCATGTTATTTACTTCTATGATGAAGCTGCTAGAATAGCTAGACCTGACACTAAAAATAAACATAGACCTGTTGTTGGCATGCCTATTGTTTCTGTTAAAATAGGACATCATTGTTATCATGGCTTATGTGATATGGGTGCTAGTGCGAGTGCAATACCTCATTCCTTATACAAAGAAATTATGCATGATATTGCACCTGCTGAGATAGAAGATATTGATCTTACTATTAAGCTTGCCAATAGAGATACTATTTCACCAATTGGGATCGTTAGAGATGTTGAAGTCTTGTGTGGGAAAATTAAATATCCTACTGATTTTCTTGTTCTTGGTTCCCCACAAGATGACTTTTGTCCCATTATATTTGGTAGACCCTTCTTGAATACTGATACGTCCATTTTGCATCATGCTTTTATATCAATATTTATTGCATTATGGGTTGTTATTACACGTTATGTCACAATACTTATGGATATTCTCTCTTATTTTACAAGGTTTACATGAAGAGGGAGAATGTCGGCAGCTGGGATTCTGGGCTGGAAAAGGAGCAAATATTGGAGACCTATTCCGCACAGCTCCAAAAGTCCTGAAACTCCATGAAAGTCATTTGGGGAATTAATAAAAAATATCCAGCGGAAGAAATACCTGAGGGGGGCCACCCACCACCCACTAGGGTGGGGGCGCGCCCCCTGCCTCGTGGGCCACCTGGCATCCCTCCGGCGCCCATCTTCTGCTATATGGGGTCTTTTACCCTAGAAAAAATCAGAAGCAAGCTTACGGGATGAAACTCCGCCGCCACGAGGCGGAACCTTGGCGGAACCAATCTAGGGCTCCAGCGGAGCTGTTCTGCCGGGGAAACTTCCCTCTGGGAGGGGGAAATCATCACCATCGTCAACACCAACGATCCTCTCATCGGGAGGGGGTCAATATCCATCAACATCTTCACCAGCACCATCTCCTCTCAAACCCTAGTTCATCTCTTGTATCCAATCTTTGTACCAAAACCTCAGATTGGTACCTGTGGGTTGCTAGTAGTGTTGATTACTCCTTGTAGTTGATGCTAGTTGGTTTATTTGGTGGAAGATCATATGTTCAGATCCTTAATGCATATTAATACCCCTCTGATTATGAACATGGATATGCTTTGTGAGTAGTTACATTTGTTCCTGAGGACATGGGTGAAGTCTTGCTATTAATTGTCATGCGAATTTGGTATTCGTTCGATATTTTGATGAGATGTATGTTGTCTCTCCTCTAGTGGTGTTATGTGAACGTCGACTACATGACACTTCACCATTATTTGGGCCTAGAGGAAGGCATTTGGAAGTAATAAGTAGATGATGGGTTGCTAGAGTGACAGAAGCTTAAACCCTAGTTTATGTGTTGCTTCGTAAGGGGCTGATTTGGATCCACTTGTTTCATGCTATGGTTAGGTTTACCTTAATACTTCTTTTGTAGTTGTGGATGCTTGCAATAATGGTTAATCATAAGTTGGATGCTTGTCCAATAAAGGGAAGTACCTAAGCACCGGTCCACCCACATATGAAATTCTCAAAGTAACGAACGTAAATCATATGAGCGTGATGAAAACTAGCTTGACGATAATTCCCATGTGTCCTCGGGAGCACTTTTCTCATTATAAGAACTTGTCCAGACTTGTCCTTTGCTACAAAAAGGATTGGGCCACCTTGCTGCACCTTATTTACTTTCATTTCTTGTTACCCTTCACAAATTATCTTATCACAAAACTATCTGTTACCTACAATTTCAGTGCTTGCAGAGAATACCTTACTGAAAGCCGCTTGTCATTTCCTTCTGCTCCTCGTTGGGTTTGACACTCTTACTTACCGAAAGGACTACGATAGATCCCGTACATTTGTGGGTCATCAAGACTCTTTTCTGGGTCTGTTGCCGGGGAGTGAAGCGCCTTTGGTAAGTGGAACTTGGTAAGGAAACATTTATACAGTGTGCTGAAATTTACTGTCACTTGTTACTATGGAAACTAATCCTTTGAGGGGCTTGTTCGGGGTATCTTCACCCTGACCAGTAGAGCAAAGAGTTGCTCCTCGACCTACTGAACCTACTGAAAATGTTTACTTTGAAATTCCTTCGGGTATGGTAGAAAAACTGCTAGCTAATCCCTTTGCAGGAGATGGGACATTGCATCCTGATTTACACCTTATCTATGTGGATGAAGTTTGTGGACTATTTAAGCTTGCAGGTATGCCCGATGATGTTATCAAGAAGAAGGTCTTCCCTTTATCTTTGAAGGGAGATGTATTGACATGGTATAGGATATGTGATGATATGGGATCATGGGACTACAAACGATTGAAATTGGAATTTCACCAGAAGTTTTATCCTATGCATCTTGTTCATCATGATCGCAATTATATATATAATTTTTGGCCTTGCGAAGGAGAAATATCGCTCAAGCTTGGGGGAGGCTTAAGTCAATGTTATATTCATGCCCCAATCATGAGCTCTCAAGAGAAATGATTATTCAAAAAAATTATGCTCGGCTTTCTCTTAATAATAGCTCCATGCTCAATAATTCTTGTGTTGGTTCTTATATGATGAAGACTAGTGAATTCAAGTGGGATTTATTGGAAATAATTAAACGCAACTCTGAAGATTGGGATTCCGATGATGGTAAGGAGTCAGGTATGACACCTAAGTTTGATTGTGTTAAATCTTTTATGGATACCGATGCTTTTCGTGGATTTAGCACTAAATATGGACTTGACTCTGAGATAGTAGCTTCTTTCTGTGAATCATTTGCTATTCATGTTGATCTCCCTAAGGAGAAGTGGTTTAAATATAATCCTCCCACTGAAGTGAAAGTAGTTGCACCTATTACAGTTGAAGAAAAGACTATCACTTATAATGATCCTATTGTTACTACTACTTATGTTGAGAAACCACCTTTCCCTGTTAGGATAAAGGATCATGCTAAAGCTTCAACTGTGGTTCATAAGAGTAATACTAGAACATATACACCACCCGAGCAAATTAAAGTTGAACCTAGTATTGCTATGGTTAAAGATCTCTTGGCCGATAATATTGATGGGCATGTTATTTATTTCTGTGATGAAGCCGCTAGAATTGCTAGACCTGATGCTAAGAAACATAAACCTGTTGTAGGCATGCCTGTTATTTCTGTTAAAATAGGAGATCATTGTTATCATGGGTTATGTTATATGGGTGCTAGTGCCAGTGCAATACCTTATTCCTTATATGAAGAAAATATGCATCATATTGCACCTGCTGAGGTAGAAGAGATTGATGTTACAATTAAGCTTGCAAATAGAGATACTATTTCACCAATTGGGATTGTTAGAGATGTTCAAGTCTTGTGTGGGAAAGTTAAATATCCTGCTGATTTTCTTGTTCTTGATTCCCCACAAGATGACTTTTGTCCCATTATATTTGGTAGACCCTTCTTGAATACTGTTAATGCTAAGATTGATTGCGAAAAGGATGTTGTTACAATTGGCTTAGGGGATATGTCTCATGAGTTTAATTTTTCTAAGTTTCATAGACAACCCCATGATAAAGAATTGCCTATTAAAGATGAAATTATTGGTCTGGCTTCTATTGCCGTACCTCCTACTGATCCTTTAGAACAATATTTGTTAGACCATGAAAATGATATGTTTATGAATGAAAGAAGGGAAATAGATGAAGTATTCTTTAAACAGGGACCTATTTTGAAACACAGCTTGCCTGTTGAAATCCTAGGGGATCCTCCTCCACCTAAGGGTGATCCCGTGTTTGAGCTTAAACCATTACCAGATACTCTTAAATATCCTTATCTTGATGAAAATAAGATATATCCTATTATTATTAGTGCTAACCTTTCAGAGCAGGAAGTGGAAAGATTATTGAAAACTCTGAAGAAGCACCGTGCCGCTATTGGATATACTCTTGATGATCTTAAGGGCATTAGTCCCACTCTATGCCAACACAATATAAAGTTGGAGGAAGATGCCAAACCAGTTATTGATCACCAACGACGGTTAAATCCTAAGATGAAAGAAGTGGTAAGAAAGGAAATACTAAAGCTCCTCGAGGCAGGTATAATTTATCCCGTTGCTGATAGTCACTGGGTAAGTCATGTCCATTGTGTTCCTAAGAAGGGAGGTATTACTGTCGTTCCTAATGATAAAGATGAATTGATCCCGCAAAGAATTATTACAGGTTATAGATGGTAATTGATTTCCATAAATTAAATAAAGCTACTAAAAAAGATCATTACCCTTTACCTTTTATTGATCAAATGCTAGAAAGACTATCCAAACATACACATTTTTGCTTTCTAGATGGTTACTCTGGTTTCTCTCAAATACCTGTGTCAGCGGAGGATCAAGAAAAGACTACTTTTACTTGCCCTTTTGGTACTTTTGCTTATAGACGTATGCCTTTTGGTTTATGTACCTGCTACCTTTCAAAGATGCATGATGGCTATATTCTCTAAATTTTGTGAAAAGATTTGTGAGGTATTCATGGATGATTTCTCCGTTTATGGATCCTCTTTTGATGATTGCTTGAGCAACCTTGAACGAGTTTTGCAGAGATGCGAAGATACTAGTCTTGTCCTTAATTGGGAGAAATGACACTTTATGGTTAATGAAGGCATTGTCTTGGGGCATAAAATTTCTGAAAGAGGTATTGAAGTTGATAAAGCTAAGGTTGATGTTATCGAAAAGATGTCGTGTCCCAAGGACATTAAAGGTATAAGAAGTTTCCTTGGTCATGCTGGTTTTTATAGGAGGTTCATTAAGGACTTTCCTAAAATTCCTAGGCCTCTGACTAATCTGTTGCAAAAAGATATTCCTTTTGTCTTTGATGATGATTGTGTAGAAGCATTTGAAATACTTAAGAAAGCTTTGATTTCTGCACCTATTGTTCAGCCACCTGATTGGAATTTACCCTTTGAAATTATGTGTGATGCTAGTGATTATGCTGTAGGTGTTGTTCTAGGACAAAGAGTTTATAAGAAACTGAGTGTTATTCAATATGCTAGTAAAACTCTAGACACTGCCCAGAGAAATTATGCTACTACTGAAAAAGAATTATTAGCAGTTGTATTTGCTTGTGATAAGTTTAGACCTTATATTGTTGATTCTAAAGTAACTGTTCACACTGATCATGCTGCTGTTAAATAGAACTGCATATAAGAATCCTATGGGTATGTCTCCATATAAAATGGTTTATGGAAAAGCATGTCACTTACCTCTCAAACTTGAACATAAGGCATAATGGGCTATCAAAGAGCTCAATTATGATTTCAAACTTGCCGGTGAGAAGAGGTTATTTGACATTAGCTCACTTGATGAATGGAAGGACCCAAGCCAATGAGAATGCCAAACTATTTAAAGAAAAAGTTAAAAGATGGCATGACAAAAGGATACAAAGCATGAGTTTAACGTAGGTGATTATGTGTTACTATTCAACTCTCGTTTAAGATTTTTTGCAGGAAAATTTCTCTCTAAATGGGAAGGCCCTTATGTTATCGAGGAGGTCTATCGTTCCGGCGCCACAAAAATCAACAACTTCGAAGGCACAAACCCGAAGGTGGTGAACGATCAAAGAATCAAACATTATATCTCAGGTAACCCTATAAATGTTGAAACTAATGTTATTGAAACCGTAACCCCAGAGGAATACATAAGGGACACTTTCCAGAACGTTGCAGACTTCAAAAAGGAATAGGTATATGGTACGGTAAGTAAACAGACTCCAAAACAGTTCTAATAGCAATTTTTCTCCGTTTTGGAATATTTAAGAAAATAGGAAAATAAGAAGTAGTCCGGGAAGGACACGAGTCATCCACGAGGGTGGAGGGCGCGCCCTACCCCCCTAGGCGCGCCCCCCTGCCTCGTGGGCAACTCGTGCGCTCTCCAGACTCCGTTTTCTTACATGATACTTCTTTTGGTCGGTCAAATTCATTATATAATCTCCCAAAGGTTTTGACCACCGTATCACGCAAATATCTTCTGTCTTTGTTTCGAGCTGCTTTTTTGACAGATCTAGAGCACCATGACGTCTTCAAGCGCCCCTAAGGACAAGTTTTTCAAGAGGGTCATCAACCCCTACCTCGCGAAGGTGTTGCATCACCCTCAAACCATTGAGATGCATGAGGGGGTGCTGCACATCCACGATGTGGAGGGACCAAGGAGTACCGCAAGCGTGGAGGCAAAGCTCGAAACAATGGAACAACAAGTTTTCAAGTGCCAAGGGATGGTGGAACGCGGACTCAATGCCAACCAGATGATGATCGCAGAGTTCACCAACAACCACAAGCTGGATGCCAAGAACATTAGGGAGACCATCTTCAAGCTTCATGAGAAAATCGAGCATCTCCAAGCCCAGATCTATGACCTGCAAAACCAAAACTGTGAGTATGAATATAGATTCAAGAGGATGAGTTTGGATGCAGATTTGAGGATCCCGAAGACTCGATCATCCTTCTATGATGGTGAGCCTATGCCTTGGAAGATGGACAACAAGCCTACATCATCAACAACTCCATCATCACCACCTCCAAGGACATAATCACATGGGTATGGGCACTCCCCTTGGCAACTGCCAAGCTTGGGGGAGTTGCCACGGTATCGTATCACCATCACACTCCTATCTTTACCGTTTTACTAAGTTCTGTCCTTTTGGTAATATCTTGATCTAGTAGAATAAAGTTTTGGTATGAATTAGTTTTGAGTTTTGCTTTATGATCCCTCTATGTAATCGAGTATGTGAGCTATATATAATAAAGATTAGTGTTGAGTCAAGGGCTTTGCTATCTTGCTATGATCTTGAGAAAATAGAAAGAATAAAAAGAAATAAGAGATCATATTGATCTTATGGAGAGTAATGACTTCACACATAAAGAGTATGATACATAAAAGTTGTTGAGAGTTGGCAAACATAGTTTTGGTCATCGTTGCAATTAATAGGAAGTAATAAAGAAAGAGAGGTTTTCACATATAAATATACTATCTTGGACATCTTTTATGATTGTGAGCACTCATTAAAGTATAACATGCTAAAGAGTTGATGTTGGACAAGGAAGACAGCGTAATGGGTTATGTTTTCTCACATCTCAGTTAAAGTATATTGTCATGGATCGTCCAACATGTTGAGTTTGCCTTTCCCCCTCATGCTAGCCAAATTCCTTGCACCGAGTAGAGATACTACTTGTGCTTCAAAACATCCTTAAACCCAGTTTTGCCATGAGAGTCCACCATATCTACCTATGGATTGAGTAAGATCCTTCAAGTAAGTTGTCGTGCTGTATGCAATAAAAATTGCTCTCTAAATATGTATGACTTATTAGTGTGGAGAAAATAAGCTTTATACGATCTTGTGATATGAAAGTAATAAAAGCGACGGACTGCATAATAAAGGTTCATATCACAAGTGGCAATATAAAGTGACGTTCTTTTGCATTAAGATTTCGTGCATCGAACCATAAAAGCACATGACAACCTCTGCTTCCCTCTGCGAAGGGCCTATCTTTTACTTTTACATTCTGCAAGAGTCAAGGTGATTTTCACCTTTCCCTTTTTATTTTATCCTTTGGCAAGCACCTCGTGTTGGAAAGATCCTGATATATATATATATCCAATTGGATGTAAGTTAGCATGAACCATTATTGTTGACATTACCCTTGAGGTAAAAGGTTGGGAGGCAACACTATAAGCCCCTATATTTCTCCGTGTTCGATTAAAACTCCATAACCATAAGTATTGCGTGAGTGTTAGCAATTGTGAAAGACTAAATGATAGTTGAGTATGTGGACTTGCTGAAAAGCTCTTATGATTGACTCTTTCCTATGTTATGATAAATTGCAATTGCTTCAATGACTGAGATTATAGTTTGTTAGTTCTCAATGAAGTTTCTGATTCATACTTGACATTGTGAATAGATTGTTACTTAAGCATAAGAAATCATATGACAAAATTTATATATGTTGCTGTTATAAGAATGATCATGATGCCCTCATGTCTGTATTTTATTTTATCGACACCTCTATCTCTAAACATGTGGACATATTCTTCGATATCGGCTTCCGCTTGAGGACAAGCGAGGTCTAAGCTTGGGGGAGTTGATATGTCCATTTTGCATCATGCTTTTATATCAATATTTATTGCATTATGGGATGTTATTACACGTTATGTCACAATACTTATGGCTATTCTCTCTTATTTTACAAGGTTTACATGAAGATGGAGAATGCCGGCAGCTGGGATTCTGGGCTGGAAAAGGAGCAAATATTGGAGACCTATTCTGCACAGCTCCAAAAGTCCTAAAACTCCACGAAAGTCATTTTGGGAATTAACAAAAAATATCAAGCAGAAGAAATACCTGAGGGGGGCCACCCACCACCCACGAGGGTGGGGGGCGCTCCCTACCCCCTGGGAGCGCCCCCGCCTCGTGGGCCACCTGGCAGCCCTCCGGTGCCCATCTTCTACTATATGAGGTCTTTTACCCTGGAAAAAGTCAGAAGCAAGCTTACGGGACGAAACTCCGCCGCCATGAGGCGGAACCAATCTAGGGCTCCAGCGGAGCTGTTTGATCCGTATCCAACGTATCTATAATTTTTTATTGTTCCATGCTATTATATTACCCGTTTTGGATGTTTATGGGCTTTACTTTACACTTTTATATCATTATTGGGACTAACCTACTAACCGGAGGCCCAGCCCGAATTGCTGTTATTTTTCCTATTTCGGTGTTTTGAAGCAAAGGAATATCAAACGGAGTCCAAACGGAATGAAACCTTCGCGAGCGATCTTTTTGGAACAAACGCAATCCAAGAGACTTGGAGTGGATGTCAAGCAGCGAACGAGGCGGTCATGAGGGTGCCCGGCGTGCCCTAAGGGGGTGGGCACGCCCCCACCCTCGTGGGCCCCTCGAGCGTCAACCGACATACTTCTTCCTCCTATATATATCCATGTACCCTGAAAACATCCAGGAGCACCACAAAAAACTATTTCCACCGCCGCAACCTTCTGTATCTGCGAGATCCCATCTTGGAGCCTTCGTCGGTGCTCCGTCAGAGGGGGAATCGACCATGAAGGGCCTCTACATCATCTCCAAGGCCTCTCCGATGAGTTGTGAGTAGTTTACCATAGACCTTCGGGTCCATAGTTATTAGCTAGATGGCTTCTTCTCTCTCTTTGAATCTCAATACAAAGTTCTCCTCAATCTTCTTGGAGATCTATTCGATGTAATTCTTTTTTGCGGTGTGTTTGTCGATATCCGATGAATTGTGGGTTTACGATCAAGTTTATCTATGAGAAATATTTGAATCTCCTCTGAATTCTTTTATGTGTGATTGGTTATCTTTGCAAGTCTATTCGAATTATCAGTTTGGTTTGGCCTACTAGATTGATCTTTCTTGCAATAGGAGAAGTGCTTAGCTTTGGGTTCAATCTTGCGGTGTCCTTTCCCAATGACAGCAGGGGCAACAAGGCACGTATTGTATTGTTGCCATCGAGGATAAAAAATGGGGTTTATATCATATTGCTTGAGTTTATCCCTTACATCATGTCATCTTTCTTAATGCGTTACTCTGTTCTTCATGAACTTAATATTCTAGATGCAGGCAGGAGTCGGTCGATGTGTGGAGTAATAGTAGTAGATGCAGGCAAGAGTCGGCCTACTTGTCATGGACGTGATGCCTATATACATGATCATGCCTAGATATTCTCATAACTATGCACTTTCTATCAATTGCTCGACAGTAATTTGTTCACCCACCGTAATACTTATGCTATCTTGAGAGAAGCCACTAGTGAAACCTATGGCCCCAGGGTCTATCTTTTATCATATAAGTTTCCCATCTAATTTTATTTGCATCTTTTACTTTCCAATCTATATCATAAAATACCAAAAATATTTATCTTATCTTATTATCTCTATCAGATCTCACTTTCTCAAGTTACCGCGAAGGGATTGACAACCCCTTTATCGCGTTGGTTGCGAGGTTCTTGTTTGTTTGTGTAGGTGCGTGGGACTTTTGAGGAGCCTCCTACTGGATTGATACCTTGGTTCTCAAAAACTGAGGAAAATACATACGCTACTTTGCTGCATCACCCTTTCCTCTTCAAGGGAAAACCAACGCAGTGCTCAAGAGGTAGCACTGTTCTACCGGGGAATCTTCCCTCTGAGAGGGGGAAATCATCACCATCGTCAACACCAACGATCCTCTCATCGGGAGGGGGTCAATATCCATCAATATCTTCACCAACACCATCTCCTCTCAAACCCTAGTTCATCTCTTGTATCCAATCTTTGTACCAAAACCTCAGATTGGTACCTGTGGGTTGCTAGTAGTGTTGATTACTCCTTGTAGTTGATGCTAGTTGGTTTATTTGGTGGAAGATCATATGTTCAGATCCTTAATGCATATTAATACCCCTCTGATTATGAACATGAATATGCTTTGCGAGTAGTTACGTTTGTTCCTGAGGACATGGGTGAAGTCTTGCTATTAGTAGTCATGTGAATTTGGTATTCGTTCGATATTTTGATGAGATGTATGTCGTCTCTCCTCTAGTGGTGTTATGTGAATGTTGACTACATGACACTTCACCATTATTTGGGCCTAGAGGAAGGCATTGGGAAGTAATAAGTAGATGATGGGTTGCTAGAGTGACAGAAGCTTAAACCCTAGTTTATGCGTTGCTTCGTAAGGGGCTGATTTGGATCCACTTGTTTCATGCTATGGTTAGGTTTACCTTAATACTTCTTTTGTAGTTGCGGATGCCTGCAATAGGGGTTAATCATAAGTGGGATCCTTGTCCAAGAAAGGGCAGTACCTAAGCACCGGTCCACCCACATATCAAATTATCAAAGTAACGAACACGAATCATATGAGCGTGATGAAAACTAGCTTGACGATAATTCCCATGTGTCCTCGGGAGCGCTTTTCTCATTATAAGAACTTGTCCAGGCTTGTCCTTTGCTACAAAAAGGATTGGGCCACCTTGCTGCACCTTATTTACTTTCATTGCTTGTTACCCGTTACAAATTATCTGATCACAAAACTATCTATTACCTACAATTTCAGTGCTTGCAGAGAATACCTTACTGAAAACCGCTTGTCATTTCCTTCTACTCCTCGTTGGGTTCGACACTCTTACTTATCGAAAGGACTACGATAGATCCCCTAAATTGTGGGTCATCACACGTATCCTTCCAACATGGATTCAGTACAGGAATGACAAAGACGAAACCCAGTTCAACACCTTCCTCGACCATTTATCTGTAAGTATGGTTATGTATGGAAACTAGTAATATCGTCTTGCTCTGTCCCATACTTTCTAGGTTGCTGATAATGAGACTCCCATAATTTTCAACAGATGAGTTCAAGTTGGATAGCCAAGATGATGTAACCAGACAAGCTTGCACCCATGTTTTCAAGTCTGCTCTGCGACAGTATCGGTATAACTTGAGGAAAACTCACTTTAAAGGCAAGGCTAATATTGAACTTGCCCAAACATCTCCAGTTGAAAATATATCGGATGAAGACTGGAGAGGCCTCGTTAAACACTAGTCTGATCCAAAGTATCAAGTATGTTATATGTATGTGATCAGATTCAGATCACATGTTCCTCACAAATCTATCTTCTTGTAGGTGAACTGTTCAAAGAACAAGGCCAACCGTATGAAAGTAAAATTCCAATAGACGACATGATCTCGTAGCTATATTGCACACTGCGAGGCTCTTGTAATTAGCTATTGTTTCACTCTTTTCGCTGTGCCATATTATCATATCTATATTGACTTGTTTCAAATGCAGAGGAAAGCCCGCAAGGACCTAAAAGTACATGAACCAAATGTTGTGGAAATCTTCAAGGACTGTCACACCAGCAATACGAAGGGCATGACTACACCAGTCAAATCCGTTGTTGTAAGTCCTTAATCCTCATGCCTTTTAACTACTACTTACTCTGACCCGTGCATTGAACTGCATGGTTTGCAGACAATGCCTTTTACTCTTTTCAATTTGATACACAATTGTCTTAACCTATCATTGCACCTTACAAGGTTTAAAAGAGAGGAGTGATGTTCCTTTGATCTTGATCTATAATATAGTTCTGTGCTGGACTTGCCCACACAATGTTACAATTTCCTGTTTGTCTGTTCTCAGTTGTTTTGTGATATGAATGATGTCATACTATGCTTACCATATTATAAACTTTGTCTCTTTATCCTTAGCTATCAATACAATGTGATGAAATAGACAATACATTAGCCATGGTACATGGTCATATGTTTGGAACCTGGTTTTATTATGTACTTTGCAGTAAAATACAACTAATATTTTACACGGGTTCACCAGAATAAGTTCTGTATATAGGCCAAAGCTATTTTATTTGGTTTTGCTGCCTCCTTAATATCTTTTGTTCTGGTACTACTAATGTAGAAACTCAACTTTTCAGCAAGCTATGGAAACAATGGCGGAACCGCACCTTCTGAAGGTGATGAGGCAACTATAAACGCAATGTCACCTCTTGCTGCAGTGGGCCAGTACCTATCCACTAATAGTGCCAAAAGCATGTTCCTGCGTAATACTGGGTTGGCTGTTAAGGCAATCTCGTTCAAACTGCCTCATGATCAAGATATGCGAGCTCAAAACAATGTTATATCTGCGCTCCACACACAAGGCCATTCCCTAATAGAGACCCTTTGTGAAACAAGGACATCCATTGTTCGATGTCGTCAAGATATGCATGGTTTTAAAACCAGACTATCAGACATTTGCTATGTTGTTCAGGAGCCTAGGAGAAATGAAGGCGAAGGTTATGGTGCTCCATCGGACAGTACAACGTGAAAACATAATAGTCAGGTCAAATGAACTCAGCTTCTGAACTTCTGGTGGTGCATTTATCTGCCAAACTGTTAACTTTTATGCCAACCTTCCTTTTGTTTTATGGTTGTAATTTGTTTTGTTGCGATACAAAATTTGTTCTTAACGTGCAGCCACCGGCTGAAGAAAACAACAAGCCATTTTGTATAGTGTAGGGTGTTCCCTATATTTGCACTGGTGGCGAACTTTGATGCCGAGTGGATGTAATCTGTGCAATCGCCTTAATAGCCTAGCGTTAGTTTCGGGCTTATTTATTTCCTAGTCTTCTTTTCCCCTGGTTTGCTAGTGGCCTCAATGATCATGGGCCATATACGGACAGTGGTAACCTTGCCCCTGCTACAGGCCGTAGGATCCATGGGCCTCCTACGAGCCGTCAGGTAAATGGGCCTCCGATGGGCCGTAGAATCGGTGGGCCTCGGGCCATCGGATAAATGGGTCCACATGGGTCGTAAACAGGCGTAATTGGTATCGGGCCACACGGTAACGGGCCGTTAACAGGCCGGAAGACAGCAAAGGCTTAATTATGTCACAGGCATAACGGGTCGTTAATGGGCCAGAATATAGGACGGGCTGGAAATGGCGCAACGTGTTAATAGGCCACAAATGGGCTGATTCTAACCACGGGCCGAATTTGGCCCATTAGGGGAACAGGCCAGTAACAGGCCGGAAGTAATCGAGGGCCAGAAAGGAGCCCAAGGACGTATGGGTCGTCAGTAGGCCGAAAGCTAACACGGGCTGGAAACAGCCCATGTGAATCATGGGCCGTTAATGGGTACAAAGAAATTTACTATTCATTATGGGCCAGAGTCACCGTGGGCCACTAAAGGGCCTAAAGATATGAAAGGCCTCATATGGGCTGAAAGACAATGTGGGCCATACATGGGCCGAAAGTGAAACGAGCTGGTGTTATATTCGACGGCCCACATGACGCTGTTGGGCTGATTTCGGGAAGGCCCTAACGGGCCATTAGTTATTGGACCGTAAAATGGGCTATATGCAAACAGACCATTAACAGGCTTTTCATGGGCCGGCCCGCTAACTTTTGACCAAGTCAAACGGGCCAGCCTTTGTAAGCTAAATGGGCCAGTGTTGGGCTGTCGCACGTGTCGACATATCATAGGCGCCTATCTGACCCAATGACGAGCTGACACGTGTTTCCTTCGGCCAATGAGAATTTTACACATGGAAAATCCCCATTGGTTCGGGCTGTTAACGGGTTATCGGATCCAAAACCGGACCCAATAGCTTAACGGTGACCCGTTACGTGGATGCCACGTGTCAGTTACCCTTGACGAAAGCACTTCCATGAAGCGTCATTTATTGTCATGGAAGTGAACACTTCTGTGATGATAATTTTGGTATTGTCATGGAACACTTGTACGACAACACAGGTATGACTATCTTGATTCTGTCATAAAATCGTCATGGATGTACATACATGACAGAATACGTAACCTACTGTGACAAACACGTATCATCATGAAAGTGTATTTTTTGTAGTGTATGTGTTTAATCTCTCTCTCTCTCTCGTGTTCTTGAGATGTCACGATCTTAATGTATCGCATGCTTTGTTAATATAGTTGGATTATATGGTGTTTTCCCCTCTTTATCTTGTTGTGAATTGAGTTTTTCCTTTGAGATTTCGTTTTATGGATTTGAGAGCACTTGATGTATGTCTTGCTATGAATACCCTGTTGGGGAACGTTGCAGAAAATAAAAAATTTCCTACGGTTTCACCAAGATCCATCTATGAGTTCATCTAAGCAATGAGTGAAACGAGAGATGCATCTACATACCACTTTGTAGATCGCGAGCGGAAGCGTTCAAAAGAACGGGGTTGAAGTAGTCGTTCTCGTCGTGATCCTATCACCGGAGATCCTAGCGCCGAATGGACGGCACCTCCGCGTTCAACACACGTACGGTCAGCGTGACATCTCCTCCGTCTTGATCCAGCAAGGGGGAAGGAGAGGTTTATGAAGATCCAGCAGCACGACGGCGTGGTGGTGGATGCAGCAGAACTCCGGCAGGGCTTCGCCAAGCTGCTGCGGGAGGAGGACGAGGTGTAGCAGGGGAGGGAGGCGCCAAGACACATGGTGCGGCTGCCCTCCCCCCTGCCCTCCTTTATATAGGCCCCCAGGGGGGGTGCCGGCCTTGGGAGATGCAATCTCCCAAGGGGGCGGCGGCCAGGGGGGTGGAGTGCCCCCCAAGGCAAGTGGTGCGCCCCCCCCCCCACCTAGGGTTTCCAACACTAGGCGCAGGGGGGCCCAAGTGGGGCGCACCAGGCCACTAGGGGCTGGTTCCCCTCCCACTTCAGCCCACGGGGCCCTCCGGGATAGGTGGCCGTCCCGGTACAATACCGGGTGACCCCAAAACTTTCCCGATGGCCGAAACAACACTTCCTATATATAATTCTTTACCTCCGGACCATTCTGAAACTCCTCGTGACGTCCGGGATCTCATCCGGGACTCCGAACAACATTCGGTTTGCTGCATACTCATATTCATACAACCCTAGCGTCACCTAACCTTAAGTGTGTAGACCCTACAGGTTCGGGAGACATGTAGACATGACCGAGACGGCTCTCCGGTCAATAACCAACAGCGGGATCTGGATACCCATGTTGGCTCCCACATACTCCTCGATGATCTCATCAGATGAACCACGATGTCGAGGATTCAAGCAATCCCGTGTACTATTCCCTTTGTCAGACGGTATGTTACTTGCCCGAGACTCGATCGCCGGTATCCCAATACCTTGTTCAGTCTCGTTACCGGCAAGTCACTTTACTCGTACCGTAATGCATGATCCCGTGACCAGACACTTGGTCACTTTGAGCTCATTATGATGATGCACTACCGAGTGGGCCCAGTGATACCTCTCCGTAATACGGAGTGACAAATCCCAGTCTCGATCCGTGTCAACCCAACAGACACTTTCGGAGATACCTGTAGTGCACCTTTATAGTCACCCAGTTACGTTGTGACGTTTGGTACACCCAAAGCACTCCTACGGTATCCGGGAGTTACACGATCTCATGGTCTAAGGAAAAGATACTTGACATTGGAAAAGCTCTAGCAAAACGAACTACACGATCTTGTGCTATGCTTAGGATTGGGTCTTGTCCATCACATCATTCTCCTAATGATGTGATCCCGTTATCAACGACATCTAATGTCCATAGTCAGGAAACCATGACTATCTGTTGATCAACGAGCTAGTCAACTAGAGGCTTACTAGGGACATATTATGGTCTGTGTATTCACACGTGTATTACGATTTCCGGATAATACAATTATAGCATGAATAAAGACAATTATCATGAACAAGGAAATATAATAATAATCCTTTTATTATTGCCTCTAGGGCATATTTCCAACAGTCTCCCACTTGCACTAGAGTCAATAATCTAGTTACATTGTGATGAATCGAACACCCATAGAGTTCTGGTGTTGATCATGTTTTGCTCGCGAGAGAGGTTTAGTCAACGGATCTGCGACATTCAGATCCGTATGTACTTTGCAAATATCTATGTCTCCATCTTGAACATTTTCACGGATGGAGTTGAAGCGACGCTTGATGTGCCTGGTCTTCTTGTGAAACCTGGGCTCCTTGGCAAGGGCAATAGCTCCAGTGTTGTCACAGAAGAGTTTGATCGGCCCCGACGCATTGGGTATGACTCCTAGGTCGGTGATGAACTCCTTCACCCAAATTGCTTCATGCGCTGCCTCCGAGGCTGCCATGTACTCCGCTTCACATGTAGATCCCGCCACGACGCTCTGCTTGCAGCTGCACCAGCTTACTGCTCCACCATTCAACATATACACGTATCCGGTTTGTGACTTAGAGTCATCCAGATCTGTGTCGAAGCTAGCGTCGACGTAACCCTTTACGGCGAGCTCTTCGTCACCTCCATAAACGAGAAACATGTCCTTTGTCCTTTTTAGGTACTTTAGGATATTCTTGACCGCTGTCCAGTGTTCCTTGCCGGGATTACTTTGGTACCTACCTACCAAACTTACGGCAAGGTTTACATCAGGTCTGGTACACAACATGGCATACATAATAGATCCTATGGTTGAAGCATAGGGCATGACACTCATCTCTTCTTTATCTTTTGCCGTGGTCAGGCATTGAGCCGAGCTCAATCTCACACCTTGCAGTACAGGCAAGAACCCTTTCTTGGACTGATCCATTTTGAACTTCTTCAAAATCTTATCAAGGTATGTGCTTTGTGAAAGACCTATGAGGCGTCTCGATCTATCCCTATAGATCTTGATGCCTAATATGTAAGCAGCTTCTCCAAGGTCCTTCATTGAAAAACACTTATTCAAGTAGGCCTTAATGATGTCCAAAAGTTCTATATCATTTCCCATCAAAAGTATGTCATCTACATATTATATGAGAAATGCTACAGAGCTCCCACTCACTTTCTTGTAAACGCAGGCTTCTCCATAAGTCTGCATAAACCCAAACGCTTTGATCATCTCATCAAAGCGAATGTTCCAACTCCGAGATGCTTGCACCAGCCCTTAAATGGATCGCTGGAGCTTGCATACTTTGTTAGCATTCTCAGGATCGACAAAACCCTCCGGCTGCATCATATACAGTTCTTCCTTAAGATGCCCGTTAAGGAATGCCGTTTTGACGTCCATCTGCCATATCTCATAATCATAGTATGCGGCAATTGCTAACATGATTCGGACGGACTTCAGCTTCACTACGGGAGAGAATGTCTCATCATAGTCAACCCCTTGAACTTGTCGATAACCCTTAGCGACAAGTCGAGCTTTATAGATGGTAATATTACCATCCGCGCCCGTCTTCTTCTTAAAGATCCATTTGTTTTCTATCGCTCATCGATCATCGGGCAAGTCAGTCAAAGTCCATACTTTGTTTTCATACATGGATTCTATCTTGGATTGCATGGCTTCAAGCCATTTGTTGGAATCTGGGCTCGCGATCGCTTCTTCATAGTTCGAAGGTTCACCGTTGTCTAACAACATGATTTCCAGGATAGGGTTGCCATACCACTCTGGTGTGGAACGTGTCCTTGTGGACCTACGAGGTTCTGTAGCAACTTGATCCAAAGTACCTTGATCATCATCATTAATTTCCTCTCCAGTTGGTGTAGGCACCACAGGAACATTTTCCTGAGCTGTACCACTTTCCGGTTCAAGAGGTAGTACTTCATCGAGTTCTACTTTCCTCCCACTTACTTCTTTCGAGAGAAACTCTTTTTCCAGAAAGGATCCGTTCTTGGCAACAAAGGTCTTGCCCTCGGATCTTAAGTAGAAGGTATACCCAATGGTTTCCTTAGGGTATCCTATGAAGACGCATTTTTCCGACTTGGGTTCGAGCTTTTCAGGTTGTAATTTCTTGACATAAGCATCGCATCCCCAAACTTTTAGAAACGACAGCTTAGGTTTCTTCCCAAACCATAATTCATACGGTGTCGTCTCAACGGATTTAGACGGTGCCCTATTTAAAGTGAATGTAGCTGTCTCTAGAGCGTATCCCCAAAATGATAGCGGTAAATCGGTAAGAGACATCATAGATCGCACCATATCCAATAGAGTGCGATTACGACGTTCGGACACACCATTACGCTGAGGTGTTCCAGGCGGCGTGAGTTGTGAAACGATTCCACATTTCCTTAAGTGTGTACCAAATTCGTGACTTAAGTATTCTCCTCCACGATCTGATCGTAGGAACTTTATCTTTCGGTCACGTTGATTCTCTACCTCATTCTGAAATTCCTTGAACTTTTCAAAGGTCTCAGACTTGTGTTTCATCAAGTAGACATACCCATATCTACTCAAGTCATCAGTGAGAGTGAGAACATAACGATATCCTCCGCGAGCCTTAACGCTCATTGGACCACACACATCGGTATGTATGATTTCCAATAAGTTGGTTGCTCGCTCCATTGTTTCGGAGAACGGAGTCTTGGTCATTTTGCCCATGAGGCATGGTTCGCATGTGTCAAATGATTCATAATCGAGAGACTCCAAAAGTCCATCGGCATGGAGCTTCTTCATGCGCTTGACACCAATGTGACCAAGGCTGCAGTGCCACAAGTATGTGGGACTATTGTTATCAACTTTACATCTTTTGGTATTCACGCTATGAATATGTGTAACATTACGTTTGAGATTCATTAAGAATAAACCATTGACCATCGGGGCATGACCATAAAACATATCTCTCATATAAATAGAACAACCATTATTCTCGGATTTAAATGAGTAGCCATCTCGTATTAAACGAGATCCAGATACAATGTTCATGCTCAAACTTGGCACTAAATAACAATTATTGAGGTTCATAACTAATCTCGTGGGTAAATGTAGAGGTAGCGTGCCGACGGCGATCACATCGACCTTGGAACCATTCCCAACGCGCATCATCACCTCGTCCTTCGCCAGTCTCCGCTTATTTCGCAGCTCCTGCTGTGAGTTACAAATATGAGCAACGGCACCGGTATCAAATACCCAGGAGTTACTACGAGTACTGGTAAGGTACACATCAATTACATGTATATCAAATATACCTTTAGTGTTGCCGGCCTTCTTGTCCGCTAAGTATTTGGGGCAGTTCCGCTTCCAGTGACCCTTCCCCTTGCAATAAAAGCACTCAGTCTCAGGCTTGGGTCCATTCTTTGACTTCTTCCCGGCAACTGGCTTACCGGGCGCGGCAACATCTTTGCCGTCCTTCTTGAAGTTCTTCTTACCCTTGCCCTTCTTGAACTTAGTGGTCTTATTGACCATCAACACTTGATGTTCTTTCTTGATTTCAACCTCTCCTGACTTCAGCATTGAAAATACCTCAGGAATGGTCTTCACCATCCCCTGCATATTGTAGTTCAACACAAAGCTCTTGTAGCTCGGTGGGAGCGACTGAAGGATTCTATCAATGACCGCCTCGTCCGGGAGGTTGATCTCCAGCTGGGACAGGCGGTTGTGCAACCCAGACATTTTGAGTATGTGCTCACTGACAGAACTGTTTTCCTCCATCTTACAACTATAGAACTTGTCGGAGACTTCATATCTCTCGACCCGGGCATGAGCTTGAAAAACCATTTTCAGCTCCTCGAACATCTCATATGCTCTGTGTTTCTCAAAACGCTTTTGAAGCCCCAGTTCTAAGCTGTAAAGCATGCCGCACTGAACGAGGGAGTAATCATCAGCACGTGACTGCCAAACGTTCATAACGTCTTGGTTCTCTAGGATGGGTGCTTCACCTAGCGGTTCATCTAGGACATATGCTTTCTTGGCTGCTATGAGGATGATCCTCAGGTTCCAGACCCAGTGCGAATAGTTGCTGCCATCATCTTTCAGCTTGGTTTTCTCTAGGAACGCGTTGAAGTTCATGTTGACATGAGCATTGGCCATTTGATCTACAAGACATATTTTGCAAAAGTTTTAGAATAAGTTCATGATAATTAAGTTCATCTAATCAAATTATTGAATGAACTCCCACTCAGATTTGACATCTCTCTAGTCATCTAAGTGTTACACGATCCGAGTTGACTAGGCCGTGTCCGATCATCACGTGAGACGGACTAGTCATCATCGGTGAACATCTCCATGTTGATCGTATCTTCCATACGACTCATGTTCGACCTTTTGGTCTCTTGTATTCTGAGGCCATGTCTGTACATGCTAGGCTCGTCAAGTTAACCCTAAGTGTTCTGCATGTGTAAATCTGTCTTACACCCGTTGTATGTGAATGTAAGGATCTATCACACCCGATCATCATGTGGTGCTTCGAAACGATGAACTTTAGCAACGGTGCACAGTTAGGGGGAACACTTTCTTGAAATTATTATAAGGGATCATCTTATTTACTACCGTCGTTCTAAGTAAACAAGATGCATAAAACATAATAAACATCACATGCAATTATATAGTAGTGACATGATATGGCCAATATCATATAGCTCCTTCGATCTCCATATTCGGGGCTCCATGGTCATCTTCGTCACCGGCATGACACCATGATCTCCATCATCATGATCTCCATCATTGTGTCTTCATGAAGTTGTCACGCCAACGACTACTTCTACTTCTATGGCTAACGCGTTTAGCAATAAAGTAAAGTAATTTACATGGCGTTCTTCAATGACACGCAGGTCATACAAAAAATAAAGACAACTCCTATGGCTCCTGCCGGTTGTCATACTCATCGACATGCAAGTCGTGATTCCTATTACAAGAACATGATCTCATACATCACAATATATCATTCATCATTCATCACAACTTCTGGCCATATCACATCACATGACAATTGCTGCAAAAACAAGTTAGACGTCCTCTAATTGTTGTTGCATCTTTTACGTGGCTGCAATTGGGTTCTAGCAAGAACGTTTTCTTACCTACGAATAACCACAACGTGATTTTGTCAACTTCTATTTACCCTTCATAAGGACCCTTTTCATCGAATCCGCTCCAACTAAAGTAGGAGAGACAGACACCCGCTAGCCACCTTATGCAACTAGTGCATGTCAGTCGGTGGAACCTGTCTCACGTAAGCGTACGTGTAAGGTCGGTCCGGGCCGCTTCATCCCACAATACCGCTGAAGCAAGAAAAGACTAGTAGCGGCAAGCAAGTTGACAAGATCTACGCCCACAACAAATTGTGTTCTACTCGTGCAATAGAGAACTACGCATAGACCTAGCTCATGATGCCACTGTTGGGGAACGTTGCAGAAAATAAAAATTTTCCTATGGTTTCACCAAGATCCATCTATGAGTTCATCTAAGCAACGAGTGAAAGGAGAGATGCATCTACATACCACTTTGTAGATCGCGAGCGGAAGCGTTCAAAAGAACGGGGTTGAAATAGTCGTTCTCATCGTGATCCTGTCACCAGAGATCCTAGCGCCGAACGGACGGCACCTCCGCGTTCAACACACGTACGGTCAGTGTGACGTCTCCTCCGTCTTGATCCAGGAAGGGGGAAGGAGAGGTTGATGAAGATCCAGCAGCACGACGGCGTGGTGGTGGATGCAGCAGAACTCCGGCAGGGCTTCGCCAAGCTGCTGCGGGAGGAGGACGAGGTGTAGTAGGGGAGGGAGGCGCCAAGACACAGGGTGCGGCTGCCCTCCCCCCTGCCCTCCTTTATATAGGCCCCCAGGGGGGCGCCGGCCCTGGGAGATGCAATCTCCCAAGGGGGCGGCGGCCAGGGGGGGGTGGAGTGCCCCCCAAGGCAAGTGGTGCGCCCCTCACCTAGGGTTTCCAACCCTAGGCGCAGGGGGGCCCAAGTGGGGCGCACCAGCCCACTAGGGGCTGGTTCCCCTCCCACTTCAGCCCACGGGGCCCTCCGGGATAGGTGGCCCAACCCGGTGGACCCCCGGGACCCTTCCGGTGGTCCCGGTACAATACCGGGTGACCCCGAAACTTTCCCGATGGCCGAAACAGCACTTCCTATATATAATTCTTTACCTCCGGACCATTCCGAAACTCCTCGTGACGTCCGGGATCTCATCCGGGGCTCCGAACAAAATTCGGTTTGCTGCATACTCATATTCATACAACCCTAGCGTCACCGAACCTTAAGTGTGTAGACCCTACGGGTTCGGGAGACATGTAGACATGACCGAGACGGCTCTCCGGTCAATAACCAACAGCGGGATCTGGATACCCATGTTGGCTCCCACATACTCCTCGATGATCTCATCGGATGAACCACGATGTCGAGGATTCAAGCAACCCCGTATACTATTCCCTTTGTCAGACGGTATGTTACTTGCCCGAGACTCGATCGTCGGTATCCCAATACCTCGTTCAGTCTCGTTACCGGCAAGTCACTTTACTCGTACCGTAATGCATGATCCCGTGACCAGACACTTGGTCACTTTGAGCTCATTATGATGATGCACTACCGAGTGGGCCCAGTGATACCTCTCCGTAATACGGAGTGACAAATCCCAGTCTCGATCCGTGTCAACCCAACAGACACTTTCGGAGATACCTGTAGTGCACCTTTATAGTCACCCAGTTACGTTGTGACGTTTGGTACACCCAAAGCACTCCTACGGTATCCGGGAGTTACACGATCTCATGGTCTAAGGAAAAGATACTTGACATTGGAAAAGCTCTAGCAAAACGAACTACACGGTCTTGTGCTATGCTTAGGATTGGGTCTTGTCCATCACATCATTCTCCTAATGATGTGATCCTGTTATCAACGACATCTAATGTCCATAGTCAGGAAACCATGACTATCTGTTGATCAACGAGCTAGTCAACTAGAGGCTTACTAGGGACATATTATGGTCTGTGTATTCACACGTGTATTACGATTTCCGGATAATACAATTATAGCATGAATAAAGACAATTATCATGAACAAGGAAATATAATAATAATCCTTTTATTATTGCCTCTAGGGCATATTTCCAACATACCCATGGTGACATTGGGGTATCATATTGATTCACTTGATATGTGTTTTGGCACTCAACTTGCGAATTCCTGAGGTGACATTGGGGTAATATATGCATAGGGGTTGATGCACGTTCTCGTCTTTGGTTCTCCGGTAAAAATCTTGGGGCACTCTTTGAGGTTCTCTGTGTTGGATCGAGTATTATGAATCTGAAATTGTTTGATGCATATCGTATAATTAACTCATGGATACGTGTGGTGACATTGGAGTATCTAGGTGACATTAGAGTTGGTTGATGCGTATCATATGGTGTTATTTTAGTATGAACTCTTGGATAGATTGAACGGAAAGAATAACTTTGCGTTATTTTAGTATGAACTCTTGAATAGATCGATCGAAAAGAATAACTTTAAGGTGGTTTCATACCCTACACACAATTTCTTCTTATGTTCTCCGCTAGATAAGAACTTTGGAGTGATTCTTCATCACACGTTGAGGGATGGTTATATGATCCAATTAGATTAGCATTGTTGAGAGATTGCACTAGCGAAAGCACGGACCCTAGGCCTCATTTTGAAGCATTGTAATATCATTTGTGCTCCGTTTTATCAATTGCTACCTTGCTATTTTTTATTGTTCCTATTACAAAAATCAATATCTACTATCATTACTACACTTGTATCACCATCTCTTCACCGAACTAGTTTACCTATACAATTTACCATTGTATTTGGTGTGTTGGGACACAAGAGACTTTTTATTATCTGGTTGCATGATTGTCTGAGAGAGACCATCTTCATCCTACGCCTCCCATGGATTGATAAACCTTTGGCCACCCACTTGAGGGAAATTTGCTATTGTCCTACAAAACTCTACGCTTGGAGGCCCAATACGAGACTACGAGAACAAGTTGTGTAGTAGACATCATGTTCGACACTCATATTTATCAAAAAGGCTACAACGATCCCCTATAGTGGGTTATTAAGCCACGAAGAACACCACCTTTTCCCCTTTTTGTATCAATGGGGTTACTGAAGTCCGTAGACCAAATAGTGAAGCCAATGCCCTGAGATAAACTTGACAATCGACATTAGTTCTCACAAATCGTATTGTGATCAACACAAAAATTGTAATGGGGTGATAATTGCACTTTCAGTCTCCCCCTTTTGGGGAATTGATGACAATACGATTTGGACGTGGCAAAAGGATATAATAGAGTTAATACTATATGCCATACGCTGTTAACCTTGGAAGCCCCCCTGATGAGTGCATATTTTAAATATGCTATGAAATCATATCACACAACCAAGGTTGCTCCCCTATATCAATAGCCAAGTGTAACAAGAAGAATACAAAAGAAATGAGCAAGTTGCACATGCTAGTTTGTGCAAACAAGAATATAGATACAACGGTGCCATGGATTACAAACTAGAGGTGTTGTGAGAGCAATATATATGTGTGAGGCATGGGTAAACTCAAAGAGGGGCACTGGCAGCCTCCTTCTCCTCCTCTGGAATGTAGCCAAGGCATAGGTTGGGGTAGGTCGGGGTAACACTATCAACATCCTCACGCCCCTTGGGCTCCGCCACTCTTGTTTCATGTTTCCTAGCTACCTTCTCCTCTCACCACATCTTCTTGTTGCTATTGATGTCCCTGACATGACGCTTGGCATTGGATTGACACGTCTTGAACAAATAGTTGAAACCACAAAAAACCATGTTCTTCTCCTTCTTACTGAAGGAAGATGAGGAAGCAATGATACATGTAAACCTAGTAGGATCCTGTATAGTGGAACCTCGAGAGGAGGAACCACCAATCTCTATAGCAGTAGTTGAAGCAGACGCCTTCTTAGGCTTGGGAAGCCCACCAAATGAAGCAGATCAGTATGCACCCGAGGCTTGTAGTTGATGTACCTGGCAGGCAAAGAAATGGGGAACTTGCATAGGAGATTCTCTCAGTCAACAATCTTTGACTCAATGAGAGCCTGAATGAAAGGTGCAAAAATAGCTAACTTCTTATCAAACACACAAGTGCTCATCTATCCAATATGAATCGAGAATATCAACCTTCTTCTCCTCATGTGCATAAACAGTGGATCAATATTAGTTCCTCAAAACTCATCAAAAGAGCGTATCTCGGGGGCCAGGGAGTTCAGGAAGATCTAACAAAGAGCGTCACATTTGGGCAACACCCCACGAATCATACTAACATTAGTAATAGGGGTCATTGCCTTGTAAGCAAAATCAAGCGCCTTCTTATGACGACTCTGCTGAAAGACCGTACCCTTCCTGAGGTTGAGAGAAGAACCTATACCCTGTGATAGCAGTGAAGTCAGACATAGGATCTCTCAAAGTAGCACCACCTAAGCGCCACACAAATGAACGGTCAGAGCTCCTGTCAAAATACACGGTGGCATAGAACTGAAGTGAGATCCTCATTGAACGCCTTATTGAGCTACAGAAAGCAAAGCAAGTCCGTCTTGCCCAAAACATCATACACCCTGAGAAATAGACAAGTGTTGCGAATGTACTCAATGTCCAAGCTACGGTGCGGAGCTATTTTATGTTTCTTCACCTTCAGACTTTCCTCAAAAGCGTGTTGTTGAAACTCATTATGGAACTCTGAGTCTACACCCTCATCATGACTACATGCATAGGGATCCTCCTCATGAACTCGCCGATACTCAGACTTCCCAAGCTTGTTTAGATCATTAATAGATAGAGGAACTCACTATCATCTTGCTCTTCTTCCTCCTCGATCTCATCATCATTCTGAGTTTGAGCATGATTGCCCACAAACTGCTCTTCTTCATCACCACCACTATTTGATGCCTTAATGATTGCCTAGCGAGTGACATTTCTGTGAGCACAAGCTGGAGGAGCAGTCTGAGAACCCTTACCAACATGGTCCTAGCGAATTAACTTTCCCTTGCCATCACCATCTCCTGCTTCTTTGAGCGACGAGCACCACCAACCCCTCTAGAAGAGTCTATCAGCAAAGACTATACTCCCTCTATTCCAGAATATAAGGTGTACCGATATCAAACTTGTGTATCTTTGACCAAGATTATAGAATAAAATATTGATATCTATGATACAAAATAAATAAAATATGAAAATACATTTCGTGATGGATCTAATGATACAAATTTGATATTGTAGATATTAGTATTTTTTCTTCTAAAATTGTCTTTTGAAGAAGAGATAAGTCCATATTCCAACCTCGAACTATCACCGAAGTCTAAAACACAACCCTAAACTACGAAACTGTCTAATTAACAACCCTGAACTTTGAAAACCGGACAAAAGACAACCCCATGGTGATTTTTCACTAATGTTGACCGGTTTTAACTATTGACCATCTAGTCAGCATCTAGTCTGCGCCATGTCACCATGCTTCCGAATTTTCATTCTAATTTTTTTCTACTTGGCATTTTTTGAAACTTTCCAGATTGTATATAAAGATTATGTGGATTTTTCAGATTTTGTTCGAATTTTTATGGAAACTTATTTTTTGCCAACATTTGACCAAAGATGGATCTGAATTTAATTTTTGCTCTAGTTGTCTTTCTACTTGGCAAAAATTGTTAAAGCTTTCCTATATTGAATATAAAGGTTGTTTGGGTTTTTGAGTTCTTTATAAAAGTTTTTTGGAAACTTTTTTTTGGCCAAAATTTGACGAAAAATGGATCCGAATATGAATTTTAGCTTCAATTTTTTTTCTACCTGGCAACATTTGTTGAAACTTTCCCAGATTGAATATAATGGTTATGTAGTTTTTTGAGAATATTTTCAAATTTTCCTGGAAACTTTTTTTTGGCCAAAATTTGACCAAACATGGCTAGGTTGTATGACATGTGGTTGACTGGACGCTGACTAGATGGTTGACAGTCAAAAACCATCAGAGGGTTGTCTTTTGTCCGGTTTTCAAAGTTCAGGGTTGTAAACTAGACGGTTTCATAGCTCAAGCTTGTGTTTTAGACTTCGGTGATAGTTCATTGTAATATGCACTTACAATGTCGACGGCTGACTAGCCTCGCAAGGATGATGTGGATCTCTTTCCTGAAGATGGGTAAGGGGTACGATGGCGGTGGCGGCAGCTTCTAAAGTATGTGTAGGTGGTGTATGCTTTGACTCTATTGCACCAGGTGTTTCCTCCTGGTATGTCATGTGCGCGGATCGACGGTGACCTCGGCTCTAGATGGTGGGGTGTGAGGGCATTCCCCATTGTCGAGTTTGTAGGTGTGGGTGGTGACTTCAGATTGTTTGATTTATGTTCTTGTCAGAATTTTGTTGAATAAATAATAATATGTCTGTGTGCATCGCTTGATGCAGAGGCTAGGGCTTGCTCCCCTTTTTGAAAAAATGCAAGAGTGCGCATGATGTCGGGAAGAGATGGAGGCCCATAGGTTCAAAGTTCAAGATTATCATGCGATAAGTGAACACATAACCGAGTAGAATCTGTTCATTATGTTGGATCGAGAATTTTGGTATACGATGTACGTTCCAGGGCCTTTGGGGGGGGGAGGGTACACACGCCGAAGGAGGAGGGGACAACAAGAATGCCAAAGGAGAAGGGGACGATGCACATGCCGGCAACATGTGATATGTACATGCCTTGGTTAAAGGCTTTTGTTCATGCAACTTATTAAAAACTATGTGCATGTTTGGTTGATGTGTTAAACGTTTAAATTTGAAGGAATCAAAATGTTTGAATGAAAAAGAAATATGGAAGTTGCTACGGGTACAAACATGCCAACCTAACATAAAGTGCTGTCGAGAACGAGCCCTTGGCTCAATGGTTGGCCTTGGCGGTGGCCAGCTAGTCCACCTGGGTTTGATCCCTAGGATTAACGCGAGTGTTTCACCTAGGGCGAAAGAACCCAGAACCTGGGATTCTTTCGCCAGTTTTAAAGTACCTCAGATGTCTATGGGCGTTCACGGAGTCGGATGCTGTGATTTAGGTGTGTGTCACATTTTTTTTGCCGTGAATCAAATGATTTGCCCATATTAGATGCGAAAAATAATCATTTTAATTATTTTTCCTATATCTGTTATCTTTAATGTATTGAAAATGTAAATAGGAACAGCGTAATTTTCAAGGCAATCAATAACAATCAATGTTGCATTTTTAGGCTTGTTTGAAAATGCTAATAGTAGCTAGTTTATTTTGTTTGGAGACGTGATTTCAAATATACTACTCCTCACTAAACTGAATTTTCCCAGTGTTTTTGGAAGCAGAGTTCTTCGAACACGGAAGGTGGTACCAGCATAAACGTGCCAACCTAACAGCAAGAGCCGTCGAAATCCCCGGTGGTTCGGCGGCAGCAACTCCAGCGGTCCAGTCCCGATCGACCCCCACACAACTCGTACTGGTGAGCGTTATCCTGTCCCACACCAGACAATCGGAGAACGTGACCTCCGCGTCACCTCACCGCGCCAAGCCCCCACCCCTCCGCGAAATAATTCCGTCCCCGTCCAAACGCCGCTTCCCACCCGGGCCGACGCGCAGCCACGTGGGTCCCGACGTCTGACACCGACGCCAACTCACTGACACGTGGGGCCCCTGGCCCGGGTACATGTGCCGTTCGGCACGAACGGAATGGCGAAGGAGCTATCCGGCGCCGCGGTGGGGTGCGCCGCGGGTGAGCCTACCGCGGTGGGGACCACAGCGGGAGCGGTATATATAGGCCCCGCACCTTCTGTATCGCGTTTCCACTTAGTCCAATAAATAATATAGTAATACAGCATTTCGCCGCTCTTTTAATTAGATTTTTTTGGCCTTCGTCTCCGCTTCGTCTCGTCTCGTCTCACCACCGCCAGTCCACCACCAGCTAGCCGGAATTCCCTCGCCGGAGAGGCGCTGAGGCGGCATACCTAGGAGGAGGAGCGAAGAATGAGGAGTGGAGGGGTGCCCGCTGCCGCGCTCGCTCGCTAGGGTTAGGTGCGCGCGTGCGTGAGGATGGAGCTCGCTCTCTGAGCTCGCCTCGCCCCCCCCGCTGAGGGCATTAGCTGTGCCGTCGCTGCGCGCTGGGTGATCCGCCCTCCTGTGAGCTCCGGGGGAGCCGTTTTGGCTTGCGCCATGGAGCCGTCTCTTCCGGGCGCGGCCACGGGTTGCGTGTTGCGGTAAGCTCCTGGCCGCGACAAGCTGAAGCGGATCTCGACTGCCGATCTGGTGAGCCTACAAATTCTTCCGTTTCTACCAATTTTTTTGCGGGTTTTCATGCAAATTCAGGGTGCGTTTTGTTTTCGTGGAGAAAAATGGTGTTTGAATTCCTGGAGTTATTTGTTTGGGGGTAATTTTGTGCGTATTTTTCTCGCTTTGTGTGATCTGTGCTCGGGTTCGGGGGATACTTTGATGCGGTTGGGCAGTATTTTGGTCTCTTCTGCCTTTTTATTTTGATCACAACTTTCTTGTGCTCTTTCGAGCTCGTCGAGGACGAGGAGCATTAAATTTCCCGTCGTCTTTTGCGCTGTTTTATGGCTAATTAGTTTGGGAGCACAGAGTTCTGCCCGGAATTTTGCATAACCTTTTTTAATCGTTCAATTCGAGTTGTTCCGGTCCTAAATTTTGCAGAATTTCTCCAGTGTTCCGTAGCCGGTCTCGTGAGTTCGATTTTGGGTTCATGGTCGATCAAATCTAGGCCTCGGGACTGCATTTGTTTAGCAGTTTCTCGCGTTTATTCTTTGATCCGCTTCAGTCGAGCTACCTGAGGTGTTGAAACTTGGCATCTGTCTATCTTGCAAGGTGCTAGCAGGATGCCAGCTAGAATCATGGAGCAGAGGCACCACATGCCCCCATTCCACCTCCCCGTGGAGTCCGAATCGTCTTCTCCCATGTGGTAAGCCAACTGCAATAGCCATTATTGCCCGATATCCTTAAATGATGTCTAATGATGGACTGCATTCTTTCTTACTCTACTTTGTGGTAGGGGGTACTAATTGGTTCAGTTTTGGGGTGACTTGGTCAGTATCATTAACAACTAGACCTAGGTTAATTTCTTCATCATTATCGAATTCTTTTTATAGAGGCCTGTTAGACATTTCAGGCAGGAATGTTTTCCTGAGCATGTTAGTGACTACCTGAACATTCGTGTAATTTGTAGGTGCTTATTAGTTTATTCTTCGGGTAGTTTCTCTCGGACTAAATAAAATGTGACCCAGCAGAACACTGTTACAGTTTACGGATATGTGGGGGCATCCGAGGTTCCACATATGGGACAATTGATCGAGCAAGATTGGTGGATGTGTATCGTTGTTTCCAGGTAGCTTAAGGTAGCTGTCTTGCTATATATGGGTGAAGCAGCTGAATTGGAAGGCACATGGTCTCACAGGGGTGATTGGGTATCGATTATTGACAGATGCGCATGGATGCTGCCTACAATGATTCTTCCATTAAATAATTCTGATGTTGCTTCATCACTTCTCTTTGCGCTCAGTGTTTGCGTTCGTTTTTATGGCTGATTTATTTCTTGTTTTGAAAAACAGAAAAAATATACATTGATTTCGGGAAGTAGGTCTGCTGCATCTTCTCCGGTCGAAAAGCCAAAGGCTATTGGCCAAAGGTTGTGCATCAATTAGGGCTTATGGAGCCATACAAGTTGATGGACCAGAAAACTCCCTTTGGTGAGCGCAAGTTGTTGGGCCATCAAAGGCATGTTAACCTGCCGCCAACCCCCTGGAGGGCTGATCAAGATCCTCTACAACAACATGATTCATTTTCGAAGCCGTTGGCTTTATTTCCTAATGCTAGAAAGGGACATTTAAATATGACCCAATATGAGAATGGACTTTTCTCAAGCTCCCTTCCAGACATTTTTGACAACAAATGTAAGCCCTTGATCCTTGTCTCTTGCAGTTTTTATTTCATTTATTATAGTACTCCATAACACTGAACTATAAACTGCGTCCATCCGATATGGTACTCCTCCCTTCAGTTCATATAAATAATAGTATGTAGATAATGGAAAGGGTAAACAAAAGAAGATAAGGAAAATATTTTTATTTGCTTATTAATAAGAAGCTTGTTTGCTTTTATTGACTGTTTCACTTCAGTGAAATCTGAGCTTTTCTTGCTACATCCAAGTGAGAAACGAGACAATCTGGCCTGAGCTTTTCATGCTACATCCAATTGAGAAATGAGAGTCTGTCCTGTGCTTTTCATGCTAAATCCAAGTGAGAAAAGAGACAATCCGCAGTAATATTAGTGCTTAATATTAAACTACTTTTCATTTGCTGATGTGCAGTGAGACTAACACCTAAGAATGGCCTTGTTGGCCAGCCAGCTGAAAAGGAACTCAACCATGCAGATGACGAGCCTTTTGAATTAACTCAGGAAATTGAGGCACAAGTAATTGGCAATCTCCTCCCTGATGATGACGACTTATTGTCAGGTGTTCTTTATAATGTGGGTCACCCTGCCCGTGCTAATAACATGGATGACATTGATGATGATATATTCTCTACTGGAGGTGGAATGGAATTGGAAGCTGATGAAAATAACAAATTGCTAAAACTTAACGGTGGAGCCAACACCGGTCAGACTGGGTTCAATGGCCTACTGTATGGCGAAAACCCCTCGAGAACCCTTTCCATTAGAAACATTAATATCAATGTTGAGGATACTGAATTGAAACTCCTATTTGAGGTAAGTTTCATCTTCCAGCTTGACTTTGTCCCAACTTTGAAGGCAATATATTTCACCTGATAGCATTTATTTTCTTTGTAGCAATATGGAGACATCCGAACACTTTACACTGCCTACAAACATCATGGTTTAGTGATGATATCTTACTATGATATAAGATCGGCAGAACGTGCCATGGAAGCGCTTCAAAGCAAGCCATTCAGGCAGTGGAAACTTGAGACACATTACTCCATCCCAAAGGTATTTCCTTGATATAAATGCCATTCTGTCTTGATATGATGTGGTGCTTTGACATTACTTAATGTGATATTACTACGATGTTTGCTTGCCATTATTTGTTGTATTGGTACTTAATTGGCACTGGAAATGTATTTATACTTGCAAGGATGTTCACATTCTAATGCTGACTTTGTTCCAATAGGAGAACCCTTTGGAGAATGATAACAACCAGGGCACGCTTGCAGTGATTAACCTAGACCAGTCTGTAACTAATGATGATCTTCGTCATATATTTGGTGGCTATGGTGAAATCAAGGCGGTATGGGCCGCGCACTAACCAACTCTTATGTCAGCTAGTACACTACAGATACAGAGATACTAACTTCCTTGTTTATCAGATTCACGGGGCATCACAAAACGGCCATCACAAATACGTTGAGTTTTTTGATACCAGAGCAGCAGAAGCTGCACTTTATGCTTTGAACATGAGAGATATTGCAGGAAAGAAAATCAGATTAGAGCGCTGCTGCGCGGGCGACGGTAAACGGTAATACTGTGACCGTAATTTTGCGCATCTGTCCATTTTTAGTGCTTCTAGTGCCTTTGCTTTTCGAAGAGTCTTATTACACACCTTGTGTCGGCTACCCTTCATGAAGTTCTTTTTTCTCCAACACGCTTTAGAATGCTGTTATTTTTTATTAGAGGAAGGTACTGAGATGGCACAAGGTACAACCAATGAAAGCAAAAAATGAACAGAAAAACTAAAAAACCAGCAAACAAAAAACCAAAAAGGCTAAGAAGACTGACAAAAGCTAACCAAAACTAGCATAATGACCTATATATACCAATTAGGAAGCAAGAAACCTGAAGCCCCAGGAAGCAGCAGAATATGGCCGTCCAGTCGGTAGGAGCAACCTTCACAGATCAACTTTGTATAAAGTTATCTGGGTATCTGTGAATTGAGGAAGTATATAATTCAGCGGTGTTTATGGTCTTGCATATACTGTGAAGTTGGTAAACATATCGTCAATGGACATATACAGTATACACTGGGCTGATGCAATTCCTGTCTCTTCAATAAAATATGTTTTAGTTATTAAACACACAAACTTGTGATTGACTTTTAATATGATTTTTTAGAGTCGGCATTTGCACTTGAATTCAAAGTTGGTTGTATACTTGTATATTTCTCGTTTTAGGGAATTGTGCTTTGGAGTTTGGAGGAAATTGGGTAGGTGTAAAAGTCTTTACATATGATGTGCAGGAAGATGTGTTTTAGAACTTGATGCAGAACGTCCCCCCTATGGATTATTATGCTTGTCTAAACTTTATTTTTGGAGGAAGAAACAAGAGCATCTGACTTTCCTTATGCCTATTCTTACAACTGTGTTAGTAATGCTAGTTTTTGCACAACAGTCTGACGCTGCTTAGGCCTCCTGAGTTGGAGCAGGAAGAGTATGGTGCATGCAAGCTAGGAAATGCAAACAGTCTGCCCTCAACTTACTACGGTATGCAGTTTGATTTCAAATCATGAGACATATTTCTGCTGCTAATCGTATTTACTAACCTATGTATGGCATAATACAAGGTTCTGTCAACATGGCTTCCATGACTTCCGCTGGTCCTGAACATGGGATCTCTCGGGTTCTGCGTCCCAGAGTTCAGCCACCAATACACCAATTCAGGGAGGGAGCTTTCCTGGATGTTCCCTCAAGTACTATGCAAAGTATATCCTCTCCTGTTAGAATTGCAACTGCAGTAACGCATAACAACCGGTCGACTGTCGGTGAGAATGGTCATTCACTTGGAAAGATGGGTGGACAGATTAATGGACACTTGAATTATGGATTTCATGGGGTCGGAGCTTTCAATCCACATTCCCTTCCTGACTTTCGCAACGGCCAAAGTAATGGTATTTCTTGCAACTTAGGCACAATATCACCCATTGGAGTTAAGAGCAACTCTAGAACTGCTGAAGGAATGGAGAGCAGACATCTTTACAAAGTTGGTTCTGCTAACCTTGGTGGTCATTCTTCTGGTCATACCGAAGGTACTACTTTGGGTGCCTTATTTACTGATGTTTATGGAGACACACTGTTTCCATTAGGTTCATTTGCCATCTCTTTCCCTTCCAGTCATTTTCTTTGAAAATGTCAATTTTGGAAGAACATATGTTTTGATATGAATAATACAGAAGCTTTTATAGCTTAATGGTAATTGGCATAACCTAAATTATACTATTTTTGAGGTTGCAACTATTCTGTTTAGACAATGCAATTAGGCTTATATGGGCATGCCTTGTGTTCTTGTAGCACCCGGGTTTTCAAGAACTGGAAGCTGCCCCCTTCATGGCCACCAAGTAGCGTGGAACAATTCAAATAACTCCCATCATCATACCTCTTCTCCTATGCTATGGCCGAACTCAGGATCATTTATCAATAATATACCATCTCGACCTCCCACACAAGCGCATGGAATTTCAAGATCATCTCGCATGCTTGAAAATGTCCTTCCAGTGAATCATCATGTTGGATCTGCACCAGCTGTCAATCCATCAATTCTGGATAGGAGAACTGGTTATGCAGGGGAGCTGATGGAAGCGCCAAGTTTCCATCCTGGGAGTGCTGGAAGCATGGGTTTCTCTGGTAGTCCGCATCTGCATCAGTTGGAGCTCACTAGCATGTTTCCTCAGAGTGGAGGGAACCAAGCCATGTCCCCTGCACACATTGGTGCTCGATCTCCTCAGCAGAGGGGGCATATGTTTCATGGAAGGGGTCATATAGGCCCCCCTCCATCTTCATTTGATTCACCAGGTGAACATGCAAGGAGCCGAAGAAACGAGTCATGTGCTAATCAATCGGATAATAAAAGGCAGTATGAGCTAGACATTGAGCGTATAGTCTGCGGCGAGGATTCCCGGACTACATTAATGATAAAGAACATCCCAAACAAGTATACATCTGGGACTTTCTGATTTTATTCTAGTTTATGTGCAAGTGTCATTCTATTTGAAGTCACGCCATGTTTTGATGTTTCTATTGCCTTAATGGTATTTCAGGTACACCTCTAAGATGCTTTTGACCGCTATTGATGAAAATCACAAGGGAACTTATGATTTTATCTATCTTCCAATTGACTTTAAGGTGAATGGAGCTTTTGTAAACAGCTGTTGCATGTTTATCCTTGGTTCGACATTACTTGCATACAACGACCTAATGGTGCTCATGTGCATTTTCAGAATAAATGCAATGTGGGCTACGCATTCATCAATATGATAAGTCCTGAGCATATTGTTCCATTCTATAAGGTGAGAGTGAGATGTTACAAGTTATTAAATGCCGGCAGTGTATTAGATAGAGCTTCATGTTGACATTTTTATATGATTTTGCGCCCTCTGCTTTCCTTCCTCATTTCTTTTTCCATACCACCTGTATTACACTATCATGCTACAATTGCATGGATTTTGGATATCGCATGTCAGGTAGTCAGTAGTACCTTTACCATTTCTGGTTTCACGCACTAAGCATTATTTTACCTAATGTCAGTCGATAAATGAACAACATACATGCCTGTCTCTTTCAGATATTTCATGGGAAAAGGTGGGAGAAATTCAATAGCGAGAAGGTAGCATCACTTGCATATGCTAGAATCCAAGGAAAATCATCTCTAATTGCGCACTTCCAAAATTCAAGTTTGATGAATGAGGATAAACGCTGCCGCCCTATACTTTTCCACTCAGATGGTCCAAACGCAGGGGATCAAGTATGTTATCTGATTGTCCATATCCTTTGCTGCATTACTGTTTCTGTAGGGCACCTGACTGGGTACTACTAACTCGATGACCTGTATGTCTTATTGTGTGCCCATCCAATACATGATCGGTGAAGTCCACACACATATCTAATTTTATATCATTATATTTTTATTATCTTGCATCTGAAATTAAGCAGTAGGCCTTCTTACACAGTTTAGTATGTATTTCTTTTTCTTATGCTGCATCAGAGTTTTTCCTGAGTATTTCTTTCCTTCAGAATTGTATTGACGCGGAAAGAAATACTCAGGAAAAATTCTTACTAATTAAAATCCTACAAATCATGGAACACGATCCTCAATTCATTCTAAATCCTTTGAATCAAGGAGGTCCCTGAGGATTCAAGCATAGGCTCATAGTTCTTGTTTCCTAGTGTTGCTATGTTCTTTTTAATGATACATATAGCTGTATAGGCTCATCATATTCTTCGCATATGGTGGTGTTTGATGCACAATTGGGATACATTGTGGGTTAGGGAGCGGAAAATAAAACCATCTTGTTAACATTAGGCAGGGCTATGAGTTTGGAGTAGAGAATATAGTGCATACATGACAAGATTGCCCCTTGATAATGAGATAGGCTTTACTTTAATTTTGTGTGTATATATTTTTTGTATTTTTAACATTATTACTCAACCTGTCTAAAAAAAAAACCGTTCTGATTGGACTTCAAACTGTGGTATATGAAACTGCATATCCCATGCCAAACACCCCAATAGATTGAACTCATCCCACCCACTATTTCCATTCTTACCTCCGATCATGAGTCTGAACTGACCATGTTTTTGTTGTAAACTTTTCTCAGGAACCTTTTCCAATGGGAACACACGTCCGTTCTAGGCCTGGGCGATCCAGGGTTTTGAGCTGCGAAGAAAGTCACCGGGACACTCTGTCATCTTCTGCCAACAATTGGACTCCTTCCAACGGGGGCGGCCACGCTTCAGGCTACTCAAAGGAGGCTGACCCAACCACAGCTTGAAAGCTGAAGCACTAACCACAACATCAACATCCAACCTTTTTGACATTTGCAATCCCAGTTTTCACATTACCATCCTTTCCCACCTCTTTTTGCTTGTGGTGTTTTCGGAGTCTGTAGCTATTTAGTACTTTCTATGTCGTGGGCTACCAGAGGCTCCCTAGAGGCTGCAAATTTTGTCGCTGAGTAGAAGCAAGGGAACGGACGGAGGGTGCTCCCAGTTTCTCCTGAGCCTATATGCGTGTATTAACTGAAGGCCGTGGAAGGCAAAACTCGTGGGGAGCTCTCTGAGATTTTGGACTGTAAGGTGTAACCCAGCGTTGTACAGGGTTTCCTAGTAAGAATGCATGACGGGGACAGCCGACACTGTATTGGTGCTGTTGTATGAAAGGCAGGCTGTGCCCTGCAGCGTCTTTTGAAACTGTTTTGATGTTTAATTTCTTGTGCGTGTGCGGTGCTGCCGTGTTGTGGGGATCTCGATTTTGGGTGTCGGAATGAAGCCCCTGCGCGGTGCCACCGTAGCTGCTGCTGTTATTATTACTTTTTTTGAAAAGGAGGAATTCCTCTAGCCTCTGCATCAGTCGATGCATGCAGCAGCAATATTATTAAAAGACGTAACAAGGTCTTACTACCTCCGTCCTGATTTATAGGTCTCTTTTATAGTTTGTGCCAAATTTTAATCAAAGATTTAACTAATAAAATGTCCTAGTTTATAGGTCTCCTTTATAGTTTGTGTCAAATTTTGATCAAAGACGTAACTAACAAAATGTTAATGCATGTCAATAAAAATATACCATTGGATTCGTGTTTGAACATAGTTTTCAATGTAATAATTTTTATGATATGCATGAATATTTTGTTAGCTTTTTTATTTTTAATTTAAGAAACTAGTGTATTTTTCTAGTGTATTTTTTTTGAAGGCATAAGCTCCTATCTATATCTACTTTCCTTGAGCCGACAGCCATGCACCACCTGTGTCCGCGTTCCCGAGGGCACCCCTCTCTTTCAAGAGGATTCGCGGCATGTCAAGTCCTAGTAAGGTTCTTCGCTTTGCATCGAATTAAACCACTTCAATCTACGGTCAAAATTTGTCACGAAATACAATAGAAACCAATAAATCAAGACAGAGGTAGTAAGTTCTAAGGAAGCTTAAAACTGAGCACTAGGAAAAATAAATAAATCTGTAAAGTGCCACACCTGGCAAGAAAACGCCACATCCGGTGATAAAGAACATGCTATGATGCCCACCCACCTAGCCTATTATGAGCTCGCCATTCAAATCGGTTGAAAATAGCCATGCTATCATCTCCCAGCGGTTGCACCCAATAACCATAAGCTCCATGTAGTCTGCATGAGTGAGTAAGGACCACACATGGATCCAGGCTATAGCTCTGTAGATAACATGCAAAAAATTTAGTGAATTTTGTCCCATTAAGAATCATATCATTTCTAGTGTTTCATATAGCCCAGAATAGTGCACATATTCATATCCGAATATGTTTAGCTATGTGTATGTCTACTTTATTAAGCCACGTCTCAAATATCGTGTTTATGCGCAATGGGAGATGAACATTAAAAGTTATATGAATTGATCGCCATAACAATTTTGCAAGTGGACACTCGAGAAAGAGGTGTTTAATCGATTTATTTTGATCACAAAAACAACACCTAGGGTTACCCATCCAATTCCTTTTCATCAGATTATCTTTGGTCAATAACTCCTTTGTGGACGAACCACATAAAGATTTTGATGCGAAGCGAAACTTTAATCTTTCATATGTGCAAAGACCTCGACAATGGCCCGGAATAAATTAAGTCCAAATACATGAATTGCACAGAGAAAATTCCGTTCGTGGTTGACTTCCATCTAATTGTATCCGCCTGGTCTGAAAGTTGAACATCCATCAACCTAAGGACCAGGTGCAACCAAGCATTCCAACGTTCCCCTACAAGGGATCTCCTAAATTGGATATTAACTGGTACCGAATTTAATACTGTGGTGACATAATCCTCCTTACATTGCACAATATTATACAGGGAAGGGTATTGCAAAGCGAGAGGCATCTCCCCTAACCATGTATCCTCCCAGAATCTAGTAGTGGTATCATTACCAATTAGGAACTTCACCCGTGGGAAGAAAGTTACTTTTGTCTTCATTAACCCCTTCCAAAAGGGTGAGTCCGTTGTAGGTATTTATTTCGCAAGATTTGTACCCACATGCCCTCGGTCTCAGTAGATAGTCTGTATAGCCATTTGCTAAGAAAACATCTATTCTTTACCTCTAAATTTTCTATCCCTAACCCACCTTGTTCTTTTGGTCTACACATGATATCCCATCTAGCCAATCTGTATTCCTCTTGGCCTCATCGCTTGGCCAGAAGAATCGGGATCTGTAGAAGTAGAAGTCTAATCTTTTCCGTACCACTATCGGTACTTTAAAAAAAGACAAGAGGAACATCTGCAAACTCATCAAAACCGAGTTAATCAAAACCAACCGACCTCCTTAAGACATTAGCTTGCCCTTCCAGCAGTTTAATCTTTTTTTTAAATCTATCTTCTATACATTTTTATTCTTTGTTCGTTAACCATCTATGGTGAATTGGGATCCCTAGATAACTAAATGGTAAGGATCTCATTTCACAACCAAACAAGTTTTTGTAGTCGTCTTGTTCTTCTTTAGCTCTCTCAAAGCAGAACAATTCACTTTTATTGAAGTTGATTTTTAGTCCAGACAGTTGCTCAAAAAGGCATGGAATAAGCTTGATATTCCTAGATTTTGTAAGATCGTGTTCCATGAATATAATAGTATCATCCACGTATTGTAGGACAGAGACGCCCCCTCTACAAGATCGAGAACAAGTCCTCCTACTGGGCCACTCTCTTTAGCCCGACTAATAAGTACTGCCAACATATCTGCTACGATGTTAAAAAGCACAGGAGACATGGAATCCCCCTGTCGGAACCCCTTACATGTCTGGAAATAATGACCTATGTCATCATTGACCTTTATCCCGACACTGCCTTTTTGTACAAATGAGTCCACCCGAGATCTCCAAGCTTCATTGAACCCCTTCATATGTAAGGCTTGCTGAAGGAAGGGCCATTTGACCTTATCATACGCTTTTCCAAAATCCACTTTAAAGATAACACCATCTAGTTTCTTTGAATGGATTTCGTGCAACGTTTCATGTAAGACTACAATCCCTTCTAGGATTTATCGTCCTGGCATGAATGCAATTTGAGTTGGTTGCACAACCGAATGGGCTATCTGAGTCAACCTATTCATGCCAACCTTTGTAAAGATCTTAAAGCTAACATTGAGAAGACAAAACGGTCTAAACTGCTCAATGCGAATAGCTTTCACCTTCTTTGGCAACAACGTTATTGTTCCAAAACTGAAACAAATTTAAGTGACCATCGAACAAAGCATGGAACATAGGCATAAGATCTCGCTTTATAATATGCCAGCATTTTTGATAAAATTTCACCGGGAACTCATCTGGCCCGGGCGCTTTATTATGCTTCATTTGTGTTATTAGTTCGAACACCTCTTTCTCAGTGAAAGGGGTAGACAACATCTCATTCTCTTCTAAGTTGAGTTGTGGTATGTCTCCGATCACACTCTGCTGTCTCCATGTTGAATTAAGATGTGTTTGCCAAGTCATCTTCATTTTTTGTCGCCAAGGCAACTACTTTTTTACCCATGACAATTAGTAGCTATTTCCTTGTTTTTGTCACATGATGGTTTAAGATCTCCTATTTTTTCCAATGTACTCATGTAAATTCTCCAAATTAGTCTAGCCCCAAATCAACCAACGTCAAATTATGTTATGTGCCCATGGAAAATTATGTTTGTTCGTCTCCATGTTTGAATTAAGATGTGTTTTCCATGACATCTTCATTTTTTGTCGCCATGGCAACTAACTTTTTGACCCATGATAGTCCGTAGTTATTTCCTTGTTTTTGTCACATGATGGCTTAAGATCTCCTAATTTTTCCATCTTTCTTGAAAGAATAAATCTTCTTAATTTTGCCACGTGCCAAATTTTGCCATCTCTTTCAAAGAATAAATCTCCTAATTTTGCCATTTGCCCATGATAATTTGCTAAATTTGCCATCTTTTGGTAAAAAATTAAATTTCGTAAACCCCCATGTGCCTTCCAAAACTTGCCATGCTTTTTTAGAGAACGAAATTCTTTTTGGATAATGAAAAATTTAGTTTGTGGGAACATGACAAATTTGCTCTTATGTACCATGGCAAATTTACTTTGTGTATCATGGCAAACTTTTTTTGTGACCATGGAAATTTACTTTATGTATCATAGCAAAATTTCTTGTTTTTATCATGTCAATTTTTTTTTGACCATGGCAAATTTATTTTACCATGGCTTTTTTACTTGTTAGACCATATTGACCAATTTTTGGAACATGGCAAACTTGTTTTCACAAACCATGGCAAATTTAATTTTATGTATCAAGGCAAATTGTTTTTCATCATGGCAAATTTATATTTTCTGGATCACAGAAAATTGATTTTTTTTACCATGGCAACTTTATCTTTTCAACCATGGCAAATTTATTTTTGGTGCGATGGCAAATTTATATTTGGAGCATGGCAAACAATATTTTGAACACATTTTTTTTACCATGCCACATTTACATTTGGATGATGGCAATTTTTTTTACAATGCCAAATTTATTTTTGCAACATGACTTTTTTTACTTGTTGGACCTTGGTCAATAACTTTTGCAACATGGTCAATTCTTTTTGGAACATGACAAGTTTGTTTTACAAACCCAAATTTCCTTTTTGTGCACATTTCGTTGAACGAACAACGGTAATTTGCCATAATTTTATTTATATTTTTGAACATACCATGGGAATATATGTTTCCTAAGACTATTATAATAATTGTTCTTTTTTAATATATATTTTTGCCATCATCTAATGAAACAACGTATTCTAAAGAATCTGACGAAACAACGACAGCCTAGGTTCAAACATAATTGTTATGTTTTCTTTGTTTTTGTTTCCAAGATAGGGAAGATTTAGTTCTCACGTACTGCAAATGTAAATTTTCTTGTACAATATGTGTTTGGCGTGTTTTTTTTACTATCATTGGGTTTTAAGACTATTTTTTGTTGGACGATCAATGTCACTTTTTTGTGAGGAGTCTTGTCAAATCGCTGATGGGCCATGGTTCGATCTGGTCAGGTTCTTGAGCGAACGTTTCTCTCATCCCCCCAGGTCCGTGGCGAAGGGTCGGGCACCCTATGTCTCGCTAAATGCGAGACAATAGGATATCTCGCTTGAGGCAGCCGCCCAACTCTCCCCAACTAGGCCGGTCCAGCATGAACACGGGCTTTCATCGTTTTTTTGAACATTTTCTTTCACATTTTTTATTTCATTTTTTTGCTTTTGTTAGTATTTCGAAATATTATGAATATGTCTATTACAAAATTCATTTTACAGAAAAGTTGAAAACTGTTAATCATGAATTTAAGAAATGTTAAACATGTACAGGAAATTAGTTTCCGACGCAAACGAAAATATACAATGTGTATGGAAAAAAGTATTAAAGAACAATTTCTTTCATTATTTTTTAAAAAAATGTTCGTTATGCATTTAAAAATATTAAATGTACATAGAGAAAATGTTTATGATGTATATGATTTTTTTTCTATGAAAAATGTATCAAAAGATGTACAATGTGTTTGGAAAAAAGTAGACATAAACTATATGAGCTGAAAAAATGTTAATCATGTATTTGGTCAATGTTAAACTTTTACATATTTTTTGTGATGTATATAAAAAATGTACAGTGTGTATAAAACATTAGACATAAATAATATATGCTTCAATTTTTTTAATCATGTATCTGGAAAATATTAAAAGTCTACATATTAAATGTTCTGATGTACACAAAAAATGTACAGTGTTTATGGAAAACATCGAAAATAATATTTTACAAAATCTTATTCATGTATTTCCAAAATGTTATTGGTCTATAAAATATGTTGCTGGTGTGTACAGAAAAATGTACAATGTGTATTGAAAAAATAGACATAAAATGTATAAGTTGTCAAAAATGTTAATTACGTATATAAAAAGTGTTAAATGTGTATTGAAAAAATATTCTTATTCTATAAAAAAACTGTACAAAGAAATGAAAGAAACACAAAGAAATAGAATAAAAAACATAAAAAAGGAAAAAATAAATAAACAAAAATAAAAGGAAAGAAAACCGGTACAAACTGTGAAAGAATGAAGGAAAATGATGAAAACAGAAAGCGGATGACAAAATAAAAGAAAATCAATAAAAAACGAAAGAGGAAAAAGTAGAAGAAAAACACCGGAGGAAAGCAGCACATAGAACGAGTGAGCGAGCGACGGCACGAACGAGCCAGCCCATATGCGTGAGACCAGTGTTAGGCGCCGGCGCGCCGGCTCAATTTTTTCGGCTGGTCACACGCTAGCCGTCGAATTAATCGCCCCCTAACCGTCAGATCTGGTCGATGCTCGTTCTATTCTCCGCCCAGGTCGCGTCCTTCGTTGGTGTTGCGTCCTCCAGCAAAAATGATGGTCGTCATGGTCCGCCGTGGTCCACCAGGCCGCGAGCGAGGTCGGCACCCATGATAGCATGGTGCCGCCGGCCTGGCTCGTCGTCGTTGACCCGCACCGCTCCAGCGAAGAAACCATCACCTCAGCCCCAAAATAGACTTCGGTGGTCACTTGAAGTAAAATAAAAAACTGGTTCCAGCAAAAAAGACATCCAGTTCCAGCAAAACAATCTTAACAACTAGGAACTCTAGTAAAAGGTTTGAAAGCAGAAATTCACTCTGAATCTAGACAAAATTAACTCAGGTTCAAGCTAAAAACATGTTCAGCAACAACCTAACCCGGTAGCTGCCAAGAACGTTGTTGGTCAGATGAAGCAAAACAAAAACCTAGTTCCAGCAAAAACAAACTACAATCCTAGCAAAAATGACACGAACAACTAGAACTCCGGTAAAACGTTTGAAGCAAATATTTACTCAGGTTCCAGCAAAAAAAAACTCAGGTTGCAGCAAAATTCGTGTCAGCAAACAAAACATCCTTTTAGCTCCCCAAAACCGCTGTTGGTCAGATGAAGCAAAACCAAAAACCAGTTCTAGCAAGAAATAACTACAGTTCCAGCAAAAACGACACGAGCAACTAGAAACACTGGTAAATGTTCAAAGAAAAAATTTACTCGGTTCCAACAATAAAAATCTCCGCTTCCAGCAAAAAACTCGCATCGCAAGGAAAAAAAACAACCTTGCAGCTCCAAAAACGCCGATGGCAGCTTCGGCGTTGCACAGATACAACTCCGTCGTCGAAAGGCGCAGCTGATTGCAGTACCAAAAGCTCATCCGCCTCATCGCTGGCTGTGGCAGCACTAACTCCAGCGCTAAGGAAGCAGGGTTACACTGCCGCGCTGCGCGGCTCGCAGTAGTCAAACATTAGGCGCCGCCGCAGCTGATTCACCGGTGATGGGGAATGGAGCTGCGTGCCGCGCCGACGACTATGTAGGAAAAGAAAAAAAAGGAGCACAAAAGTGTTTGGGGGCAGAAGAAAATGGGTGGAGGAGAGTGCATCGTGATTGATAAGGTAGCGTCAAGCGGTGTGTGGGTCCTAGCGCTTTGCACTGCGCGAGCCAAGCTACCAACGCAAAGTTCAGCCGGCGCGCCGACCCCAAGCGTTTTCCTATGCGTGAACCTTTCAGGCGAGATGGAAGCAAGTCTCGCCTTTAGCAATATATACTTCTGTCGCGAAGGACCTCCCATTTCGTGACCAGCGCGCCGAGTATCAACCAAATGTACACCCGTCACCCGCGCACCGCACCAGCATCTTTTGGGTTGGCCCATGTGTGGGACAAAAAGCTCCCTATTTTTTATTTTCTTTTCTGCCTTTCAAATTTTGTTTTATTTCTTTGAAAGAATTTGGGATTTCTAAAAAAGGTGCAAATTTCCAAAAAAATTGATTTTAAAAAATGCTATGAATTCAAAAAATTCATAGGAAATCATAAAATGTTTGCATTCAAAAAATGTGCATGATTTTGAAAACAATGTTTGGCAAAATAAAAAATGTTCACGCATTAATTGTTTTTCATGAATTTGAACAAATGTTCGCGAATTAAATTGCTCCCCAAATTCAAAAATATGTTCATGACTTTCAAATATCTTTCCCAAATTTCGACAAAAATCCATCGATTAAAAATATTTGCTTATTCGAAAAATGTTTATGCAGTTCAAACAATGTTCGTTAAAACAAAAAATTATTCATGAATTTTTAAAAAAGTTCCCAAATTTCCAAAAATGTTCATTGATTAAAAAATGACCGGCGATTCAAAACATTGTTCACGAATCATGAGTTTCAAAAAATGCTCATAATTCTTTTTAAATCGTCCTGAATTTGAAAATAGTTTATGATTTTAAAAATGGTTTCCCATTTTGATTTTTTTTATTTCCAGATTTCAAGAAATGTTCACAATTTTGAAATATGTTTGTAACACGAAAAAGGAAAGGAAAAAATGAAAACAAAAACGTTAAAAGAAAATAATAAAAAGTAATAAACAATCAAAGAGAAAGGAAAAACTAAAAAAATGAAAAAAGAAAGGGAAGAATGAAAATGAAAAAGGTAGAAAAAACACATAGAAAGAAAAACCTGAAAGGAACTAGTAGGGCTGGCCCAAGTGGATGTTGCGAGGAGCGAGGAGGTAGGCACTAGGTCACTATTCAATTATCTACACGCCAAATAGGACTGACCTGGGTGAACTTTAGACATATAGTGCAGTTCTTGTATTTCAGGGTGGGTCCTCCTCCCTCCTTAACTCTTTCAAAAATGCCATGAGGTGTCCGTAATTTAAATTTGTAGAATGTGTTTGGTGTGGCCGCGAGAAGGTGAGCCGCCGTCCTGTGTCTAGGGAACGTATCCGGTGCACCAATGCTTGTGGTGGTACAGGTGCATTGGACATCATAACACTTTTTAAAAGGTTCCAAAAATATGAAAAGAATTGTGAACATTCAGACAACACTAATGTTTGTTGTCGTGAAATTTCAAATCAAAATTTGAATGACATCAATGTGATAATGGGCCAAATCTAAAGCCCAACTTCTACTACGTATTATTCAGTGTTAAATTTGACATTTTTGTATATAGAGCAATGTATCAAATTTTGATTTTAAATTTTGCGACAACAAATATTGATGTTGTGTGAATGTGCTAAATTTTCCCACATTTTTGGAACATTTTAAAATGTGTTACAGAGGTCTGGTGCACCTGTAGCATCATAAGCACCGGTGCACCAGATATTTCCCCCTTATGTCCAAGTTGGAAGGGTCAACATCACAGAGGGCGATCACCCAAGTGGGTGCTGTATATGCGTCAAGAATAGCACTTGTGAAGTCCTTTGTGTTGTCCCTTTCTAATAAGTTTCTATCATACATTATTTTTATGTTGCTGCCCACCATGGGGAATGGTGGAGGCCGGCGATGACCACATTTACTCCTCTCCCTCCATGGATGACCTATAACACCTAAGTGGTTCAAGTCCTTCCAATACACAACTTGCGTACATGTTATACAGTCTAGAGGAAGCAGATGAAGGAAGAAGAGAGGAACAGACAAACATGAAGCAGAAATGAGTTCATGTTTCTTCGTAAGTTCACGACGTTGGAGCTTCCCGACCTTTTCCTTTGTTTCTTCTTTTTCTTTCCTTCTGTTCGTTTCCTTCTCCTTTGTATTACAACCCACTAGTTTTTTATATTGTGAGACGATAATCACCACCCACTAGATGGGCCTAAAAAACAACCAGGCAGAGGACCCCTTGCTTTACGCCAGAAATATATGCTCGGATCACACACATTTCATATCTAACGCTCATTGCTCCACATTGTTGTCAAAATGCACAGGCAGCAGACGGACGATGCCATCATGGTCCCGCTTTGTTGTGCAATGGGTCGGCCCACCTGGACGCCTCATGTGCGGCCACCTTACATTTGACACCTAGGAGGTCCTAGGATCACAGTCACGACCAAGACTGTTGGGAAATGTTGTAGAAAACAAAAAATTTGCCCTACAATCACCTAGGAACAATATGAAGATGCATTAACGGTTTGGATTCGATCGTTACCAACTCCGAGTTGTAGCAGAAGAAGATGAGTCGGTGTAGATCGTACTTATAGTCCCTCGAACCGTAGATGAGCGAACCCGCGAACCTCCCATGAACAGTCCCTCAAACGGAAGACCGAAAGCATGACCTCTCTACGAGTTGCAAGCGTACAATCTTCATGATTCGGCAGCGCTTCGCCGTCCAGAGCTAATCATCGCCAGAGAATTAGAGGTAGGAGATTAGTACCACACTGGGCTTCTAATTGTGAAGATTAGAGGATCTAGGTAAAACTCTAATTGATCAACTAGGACCAACTAGAACTAGAACTAGAGAACTAGAGAACTAGAGGAGGCTCCAAAACTTGTGTGTTCAAAAGTGCTAAAAGTCTCTAGTATATATAGGTTGGAGTGGAGAGGAGGGGTGGCACACAAGGGGGGAAAGTCCACCCCCCTTGCGCCGGCTATGGGAAGGGGGAATCCCTCCCCAATTCGGCCTCCCTCCCACCTTTCTAATAGGAGAAGGGGGCACCGCCCTTGTTGGGCCCTTGTGGCCCAAGTTGCCTTCCACCTCTTGGCGTTTTAAGGGCCGTTTATATTTAATTAATTATAAAAGCCCTCTGACAATTACTAGAGCCTTTTATTAGTAATTTAACATCTCAGGAAACATTTCCCACCTATATATTATTTATCGTAATACCCGGTATTGCCCGATAAACTCCGAAACCCTTTCGTTGACCCCCAAACGCTTCCGGTTCCTCTCAAAACTATTTTGAATATTAACGGAACTATTTAACAAATAAATCCTTGATAGTACTGTCAACTAACACTCAATAGATCATGATTACCTTAAGCTTGTGACCCTATAGGTTAGGTAAAACATAGACATGAACAAACCCCCTTTGTTCAATGTCCGATAGTGGAACCGTGGACGTCCATATCGATCCCTATGATGACATGAATGACACTCGTGTGAACCTTTGGTTATTATGTGATATTCCGTATGCTCCGCGATACTTCATAAAACCCGAGGTGAGATGTATCCGTATCCTCTTGAGTCATACACATGCTCACTATACCGTTCTCCTCATTACCAGTTTTGTTCTTCTTTCTCGTTGATATGTTACGGCGTCCCCGTGACATAGTCAAGTGTGTTTGGCCAGATTATGATGGATGTCGTCACACCAAGAGGGACCTAAGAATATCTCAATTGTCGGAGGAGCAAATTCCACTCTCGAGCTATCTAGTCCCTTGTCAAACTTTCTGATGAGCGTGTAAGTTGCCGTTAAGGTCACTGCGTTATAGATGACGTCTGAGCAACCCCAAAGCTCATTGTACTATAATAAGTGACTACGATACTCTCATGGTCTAAAGAACAAAAAAACATGTTAACACTCTGTGTTATATCAATTGATTTCAGACAATTGATGCCTGCAAGCCAAACAGGGTAGTGTAGCACTTTCGCAGAAGTATACCAATGAGTAATCATCCCAACGAAGAGCGGAGGAGAGTATTTATAGGTAGAGTTTCTGTCACACACTAGGTGTCACAATTCTTATGTGAAGTAACTGCTTGAGATTCTGCAAATATCATTACTATCCTGAATCATGAATAAATTAGTTTGACCAATATAAAGGGAATTGTAGTAACAACTAAAAGAACTAATAAAGGTAAATAACGTGAATAAAACTACCGTTGGGTTTCTTGCAATGAAGAGATTAGGTGAGGAGAGATTTCAGCTCATAGCAAGAATTTATATAATGTGCCAATGCGACGGTAATACCAGTTTGCATTTGATATACGTGTTCTATAGGCGATTCTCCCTAGGGTTATGAAACTCCACTAGGGATTATATTTCATTCTTTGATCCTACTTCTCCATTGCCACAGAGTGGTCGCTTCCACAATTAAGGTCCTTAGACCGGAACCAAGCATTAAGTTCAATGGATCACCTTTATCTCATCTTGTCTTCGGTCCTCACAGATATATCCGCCTGTCACGTCAGAGGTCACAGATTCCCTAAAAAATACATGTTACCTATGTAGGTCTGGATATAATGTTGCCTGGGCCCTTACATTGGACAACACACATAGAGTTCACCACAACATAGCAATATACTAGATATATCATACTACTACGTATGCAAATGGTGACATATAGAATAGGAACAATTTAATGTTACCACTTACCTACATCTCCCACACCTAGCGGAATTACTCACACATAATAAGAGGGGAATCAATCACAATGAATATAAAACCCATGAAAACCATATCGATAATACTGTGAAGATCCACAATAAGAGGAAATGGATAATTCAAATAGTCTTGATCTCCAGATGAGATTGAGTAAAGTTACAATTGTTCTCCCAATTGGAATTCCTATTAGAATAATGAAAGGGGCGATGATGATGATGGACATGAAAAAACCAAAGACTAAGAAGATCTTCGAAAGTTCTTCAGATCCTCCCTTCTCCCGTTCTTGGTGATGTGGCGGTGGCTAGGGTTCTCTGCTCCCCTCGGACCCTTCATGTAAGTTGCTTGTACAGACATGTGATACGTCTCCAACGTATCTATAATTTATGAAATATTCATGCCATGTTTACAACAATTTTATATGGTTTTGGTATGATTTACATGGAACTAACCCGGACTGATGCTGTTTTCAGCAGAACTATCGTGGTATTGTTTTTTGTGCAGAAATGAAAGTTCTCCAAATGAGCTGAAACTTTTTGTGGATTTTTTATGGACCAGAAGAGAACCATTGGGCCAGAGCAGCACCTAGGGGGTGCCCTAAGGGGGGCACAACCCACCAGGGCGTGCCTGGGCCCCCAGGCACGCCCTGGTGGGTTGTGCCCACCTTGGTGGCCTCTCGTACCCCTTCTTCACCCTATAAATTCCCAAATATCCCGAAAACCCTCAGGGAGACCCTAGATCGGAAGTTTCGCTGCTGTAAGCCTCTGTAGCCACCGAAAACTAATCGGGAGCCCATTCCGGCACCCTGTTAGAGGGGGAGATCATCACTGGTGGCCATGTTCATCATCCCGGTGGCCACCACGATGAGGAGGGAGTAGTCCACCCTCAGGGCTGAGGGTTTGTACCAGTAGCTATGTGTTTAATATCTCTCTCTTGCGCGATCTTGAGATGTCACGATCTTGATGTATCATGCGCTTTGTTAACGTAGATGGATCATATGATGTTTCTCCCCTCTCTACACTTGTTGTGATGAATTGAGTCTTTACCCTTTGAAGTTTTGTCTTGTCAGATTGAATAATCATATCTGAGAACACATGATATATGTCTTGCATATGAATACCCGTGGTAACAATGGGGTATTATTTTGATTCACTTGATATATGTTATGGCACTCAACTTGCGAATTCCTGAGGTGATATTGGGGTAGTCTATGCATAGGGGTTGATGCACGTTTTTATTATCTTTTCTCCTTGGGGTCCCCTTGTAGTTCTTTGTGTGGATTGAGTATTATGAATCTTAAATTGTTTGATACATACCGTATAATTAACTCACGGGTACTCGCGGTGATATTGGGGTATCTAGGTGACATTAGAGTTGGTTGATATGTATCATATGGTGTTATTTTAGTACGAACTCTTGATTAGATCGATCGGAAACAATAGCTGCTGTTATTTTAGTATGAACTCTAGGATAGATTGATCAAAAAGAATAGCTTTGAGATAGTTTCTTACCCTACAAACAATTTCTATCTTTTATTCTCCATTGATAGGAAATCGGGAGTGATTCTTTTGCAATGAGGGATAATCATATGATCCAACTATGTTAGCATTGTTGAGAGATTGCACTAGTGAAAGTATGCACCCTAGGCCTCATTTTCCATCATTGCAATACCGTTTGTGCTCTATTTTACTATTTACTACCTTGTTGTTTTTTATTGTTCGCACTACAAAAACTCATATCTACTATCCATACTACACTTTTATCATCATCTTTTCGCCGAACTAGTGCACCTATACAATTTTCCATTGTATTGGGTGTGTTGGGGACACAAGAGATTTCTTGTATTTGATTGCAGGGTTGCTTGAGAGAGACTACCTTCATCCTATGCCTCCCACGGATTGATAAACCTTAGGTCATCCACTTGAGGGAAAATTGCTACTGTCCTACAAAACCCTGCGGTTGGAGGCCCAACACGTGTCTACAAGAATAAATTTGCATAGTATACATCAAGCTCTTTTCTAGCGCTGTTGCCGGGGAGGTGAGTGCTTGAAGGTATATCTTTAGATCTTGCAATCGAATCTTTTAGTTTCTTGTTTTAGCACTAGTTTGGTTCATAAAAGAAAACTATAAAAAATGGAATTGAGGTTGCATCATATTATTGATCATCTTTATGACATCTTTATTGAAAATGATGGTTCAGAAAATTGTGCTCAGTTGTTAGAAGAAGAAGTCAATAAAATGTTTGGCACAAATTATTTGAATGATGAGCATGATTGCAATATTGTTAGTATGAATTCTTTGAATATCCATGATGTTAATGATGATTGCATTGGTCATGATAATGATGTCTCCTATAAGAATGTCAATTTTTGTGGAGTGAATTGGGAGTGCAAAAGAACACCAAAGAGGGAAGATAGATTTAGTAAGAAGCATAAATATTTAGAAACGAAAAAGTTGCAAGAGAGGCTAGATGTTTGTGCTGAAAGATTTAATATTTTTCGCCATCCTTGTGAACTTTGCAATGAACATGGTCATTTTAACCTCCAATGCTACTTGTTTCATCATCAAATCATGTCAAAAAATTATAACTTGATTTCCCTTGAGCATCATAAAGAGCTTAGTCTTCTTTTGGGGTATGAAGAAATGAAACATATAACTGAGGGTATTCCAAAATTTAATCTCAATAGATTTCTTGATTTTGATCTAGAGGAAATTTATATGTTTTGTGCGGTAACTTGCATTGAGAATCCTTATATTGCCAAATATCTAAAGACAAGAAAACAAATAGAGTATGAAGAGAGTACTAATGAAAGGGAAAATATTTCCCAATACCCTCCTAGTGTTTATTATGATGAATCAGGTAACGAGGAGGAGCTTCCTATCCAATCAATCTCTTCAACAAGAAGCTCGAAAAAATTGATTAAACCCACATGTGAGGTGGTGAAGAAGAAAAAGAAAAGAAGAAAAGGTAGAGCTAAAAAGGTAACTCTCCCAAGTAATATTGCTCCTATCACCATTGTGCCTCATGAAAGTGAATCAAATATGTTGATGGAGGATGATGATATTGAGTATGATTTTGTGATGCCTAATACTTGTTGTAATGATTATGCTTGGGAAGACAATCATGTCTTTTATGATCTTGAATATCTTTTTGGCACTTTCTTGGAAGAATATGATAATAATGTTTGCTATACTATTGGTGCCATTCATGCTATTGATAAGAATGATTATGATGATGCAAAACCACAAGCTTGGGGATGCTATGTTTGATGAGTATGAAATGTTTGAAGATTTATTTGCTGAAAATAATGCTTGTCCCAAGCTTGGGGATGCTTTGCATAATGAATATGATCCTTTAATTCCTTATACTTTCGATAAGAAAATTTATTATGATGATAGCATGCCTCCTATTTATGATGATTACAATGATGAAAGTGGGTTTGGAAGAGTGTCAACTCTAGGTAGTAGTGATCCCACTATTTTGGAGGGTGTTGAATCTTATTACAATATTGATGAAAGTGGATTTGGAGAGGTCATGACTTTATTTAGTGATACATCCACTATTTTGGAAGAGATTTCACTTGATTATGATGAGAACAAAGTTGCTACTTATGATGATTATTATGATGACATGTATGCCATAGAGAGTGATAAATCTTCTATGCTTCTGGATCATGAAAAGAATGCTTAATGTGATGGTTATATGTATGAATCTATTCATGATGCTACTGAAAATTATTATGAGAGAGGAACTTATGATTTATGATGCTCTTGTTACGTTTCAACTTTTATCTTTTATGCGAGCATCATTGAAATCATCATGCCTAGCTAAAATGCATTAAAGAAAAGCGCTTGTTGGGAGGCAACCTAACACTTCTACTTACTACTTTTGTGTCTTCACATGATTAGTCTACTGTAGTAATCATGTTTTATTGTCTTTGTTTCAATAAAGTGCCAAGTAAAGTGTAGGATCGAAAGTATGTCTAGAGGGAGGGGGGATTAGACTACTTGACCAAATAAAAATCTAGCCTTTTCCAATTTTAAGTCTTGGCAGATTTTAGCAACTTTACACAAGTCAAGCAATCAACCTACACATGCAATTCTATGAGTATAGCAGCGGAATGTAAAACATTGCACATGAAGGTAAAGGGAGAAATTTGAGGGAGCAAACGCAATGTCGACATAGAGATTTTTGGCGTGGTTCCGATAGGTGGCGCTATCGTACATCCACGTTGATGGAGACTTCAACCCACGAAAGGTAACGGCTGCGCGAGTCCATGGAGGGATCCACCCACGAAGGGTCCACAAAGAAGCAACCTTGTCTATCCCACCATGGCCATCGCCCATGAAGGACTTGCCTCACTAGGGTAGATCTTCATGAAGTAGGCGATCTCCTTGCCCGTACAAACTCCTTGGTTCAACTCTACAATCTTGACGGAGGCTCCCAAGTGACACCTAACCAATCTAGGAGACACCACTCTCCAAAAGGTAATAGATGGTGTGTTGATGATGAACTCCTTGCTCTTCTGCTTCAAATGATAGTCTCCCCAACACTCAACTCTCTCTCATAGGATTGGATTTGGTGTAAAGATGATTTGAGTGGAAAGCAACTTGGGGAAGGCTAGAGATCAAGATTTATGTGGCTGGAATGGAATATCTTGACCTCGACACATGAGTAGGTGGTTCTCTCTCAGAAAATGAATGCTGGAAGTGTAGGCATGTTCTGATGGCTTTTCTCACGAATGAAGAGAGGGTGGAGGGGTATATATAGCCTACACACAAAATCTAACCATTACACACAATTTACCAAACTCGATGGGACTGAATCAGAAAACTCGGTCAGACCGATTTAGTTCATAATGTGACCGTTAGGCGTTTTGGTGGGACCGACATGTCAACTTGGTGGGACCAATTTCTTTAGGGTTAGGGCATAACATAATCTCGGTGAGACTGATTACACAAACTCAGTGGGACCGACTTTGGTAATAAGCTAACCAGAGAGTTGGTCAGGCAAACTCGGTGGGACCGATTCACTTATCTCGGTGAGACCGAACGAAGGGGAAACAGAGAGTTTGCATTGCAAACTCGGTGGGACCGATCGCTCATCTCGGTTAGACCGAAACGTTACGAAGGGAAATAGAGAGTTTGCAATTGACTGGGACCCCTATCGGTGAGACCGAAGTGACCAGGGTTTCTGGCAGTGGCTATGTGAAATGAACTCGATGGCGCCGGATGGATCAAATCGGTGGGGCCGAGTTTGACTTTTGGTATGGGACATATGTGGATATGCGAAAGTGGTTGAGGGTTTTGGAGCATATCACTAAGCATTTTGAGCAAGCAAGCCATTAAGCAACACCTCATCCCCTTTTAATAGTATTGGATTTTCCTATGGACTCAATGTGATCTTGGATCACTAAAAGTAAAATATAGAGTGTTGAGCTTTAGAGCTTGATCCAATCCTTTGTCCTTAGCATTTTGAGGGGTCCATATTCCTAATCCATGCCATGCCAATCATTGAATTTTCCTGAAATATTCATTTTGAAATAGCATTAGTTCAATGAGCTATATGTTATTAATCATTACCAAAACCACCCAGGGATAGCTGCACTTTCAATCTCCCCCTTTTTGATAATTGATGACAACATATAGATCAAAGCTTCGACAAATGATAATAAGATTGAAATACATCGTCGCTTTTAGAAGTATGTGATAAGCAAGAGCTCCCCATAAATTTGTGCATTATTTAAGATTTGCTTTTGAATGCAAATGCACAATCGATTAGTATCATGGGTTACTCTTCCATGTCACATACATCTTGGTGGAGCGCTCAAAATGATAGCAATTAAAAGCATGCACTCATCACCAAGCAAAGTGAATGATCATATATGGATATAAGAGATAATATCATCCAAGCACACATTAAATTAGATATGATCAAACACATGATCATACAAGTATCTCACACAAGGACATAAGGTATCAAACAAGCACACAATAAAGTTCAACCAAACAAATAGCAAGAGAGACAAAAAGCAACAATCTCTCTCGAAGCCTATGATCTATACATATTTCTCCCCCTTTGGCAACAAGTTACCAAAAAGTTCAAATATGCATAGTGCTATGCGTCTCTCAGGCTTGGTCTCCATGAGGTGGTGTAGAGATGACTCCAAGGACGAAAGCTTCTGTCGATGTAGCTAGAGCTGGTGGAGTGGCAGCTCGAGGTGGCACTGAAGCTGTAGCTGCTGGTGTTGATGTGGTAGCTCTAGTATCTGGTACTGGCACTGCAGTTGACCTCTGACCTCTTGGCACTCACTGAAAAGCATCTGTAGTTGCCTTCCCTTTCTTCTCCTTTGCTTCCTCCTGGAGCTTCTCAACTGCTGTCTGCATCTGAGTCACTTTCAGATCAATATCATAGAATTTTTGTTCAATGGTCCTCTCCAAGCTCTCTTGATTCTGAGTCAGGGTGGCCAAGCCCTTCTCAATCCTCAAAGTAGATTGGATCAGATATCCAAGTTGATCTTGTTTGCTCTTGAAGAACACTTGAGATGCCTCTTCAGCACTTGGCATCCTTGCAGCTTTTTCTACCCTTGCCTTAGCTCTCTTCTCTTGTGCTTGCACTAATGAAAGTTCATTCTCATCCATTACAACTGTGTTGTCTTCAAATTTTGGGTAGAGAGGTAAGTGCTCCTTGTCCAACAAGTAAGTGCCTGTGCCCATCTTTGAGTTGATGAGCACCTGGATGTGTGGAGCATACCCACAAGATCTTTTCTGATCAGCAACTGTCCTTTTGCTTGTCTCTACAATCAGACTCATGACCTTGAATTATTGAGGCACATAAAAAATGTGCAGCAAGTTGATTGAATGTCCTCTTATCATCCTATGATCTCCAGATTTGGGCAATAGAGTATGCCTTAAGATGGTGTTGATAGTAGGCAGACCAGACAACAAGTATTTCACTGAGCCCAACTTATGAGTTTCCAGGCCTTCATCAGGAATTTCCTTATACATACTTGCCATGGAGTTGTGGTCTTTCTTCTTCTTGGCATACACATCCAAATCATCCTTATGGTCTTCTGGTGCATTGCTCAACTTTGCCCATTCTTCAACAGTTGACTGGTACCTTGTACCTTCAGACATCCACACTATCCTTCCATCTAGATAGAAATGAGCAGTGGAGTAGAATTGCATGATTAGCTCATCATTCCATTTGGTGAGCTTCTGTCCAACGAACTTGTCAACTACACAAGATTTGAAGCTGTCATATACACCTAGAAAGTGATCTTCATTTTCTTTAATATACTCCCAATCAACCCATCTCATATCACAGACAATTGGCTTCTTGTCAAGCAGAATGGTCTCATAGAAATCTTGCTGTTCTTTGGTGTGGAACCTATAGTCCACAACAGTTCTCCTTCTCACAGCATAAGAATCATTTTTCCTCCAAAGACTCAGACCTGCATCCTTTCTGATGTTCATGTCCTCTGCCACTGGATGAGTGTCATTGTGGTCTGGAATATTTGGTTTGAGCTTTCTCAATACTTGGGCTTCAACATCTTCTTCTTAAACTTCAGGCACTGGGGCCTTGTTCTTCTCTTCAGCTGTGATGTTTCTGGTGCTTCTCTTAGGTGCAGACTTGGTGGTTTGAGCAGCAGCTCTGGGAGCAGTTTTGGGCTTAGAAGCAGTAACCCCTGACTTGATTGCATCTCCCATAAGCCTTTGTGACTTGGGTGCTGGTGCAGCATCCTCTTCCTCTCCATCTTCATTTGAATCTCTTACCATAGTTGACTTTCCAAAAACTTTTGCAAATGTGGTTCTTGTCCTCTTCTTCTTCTTCTTGCCATCTCCAACTATCTGATTCTATTGTGAATTTCATGGTTTCTCATGTTGGAACTTTCCTTGGCTTGGACGTTGGGACTCTCTTTGCTGGTGCCTTCTTGTTCATACCAGGCTTTGTTGTAGCAGCAGTGCCATACTCTTTCTTCAACACTTTCTTCTTTGAGGTGGCCCCATCCTCAACAGCCACATAGTCATAGTCCTCAGAGTCTGAGGTTCTCTTCTTCCTTGTTCTAGTGGCTGCCTTGGGCAAGTTACTTGGTGTGCTTCTACTACCCTCATCATAGCTGCTTGAGGGACTAGTGCCCTCACTTATTTGCACTTGCTCTTCAGATTTATTTTGGCTGTCACTCTGGTCAGACATCTTGGCAGGCAAACTGACAGCAAACCTTGTGAATAGATATAGATGAGGTAGAGTAGATGAGCATCACAAAGTGCAGAGATTTTTGCAAAACAAATGAGTCAAAAACTTAGTTTTAGTTCTCTACTGAAATGATTTCGGAGCTACCGAATTGATAAACTCGGTGATACCGAAGCAACATTTGGAACCTAAACTAGTGAGCTCGGTCAGACCGAGTCATAGTTCGATGGCACCGAGATTGCTAGGGTTTCACAGAGAATTGAACTCGGTCACACCGATTTGCAGTTTTCAGTCCGACCGAAAAGAGCATGTGCAATGGCCTAAGCCGAATCGGTGAGACCGATTTCTACAATTCGGTCAGTCTGAGATGAGTTCAGCGGAGACCTAACCCTAAACTTTTGAATCAAACTTAACCTAAAGGAAGTTTTCTCTGGATAGATTGATTTCATACGTGGCAAGGATCATGGCATTGACCTTGTGCTTAGAGTCGGAGGTAAAAAGAGAGCACAAGAGGTCGAACTCATACCCTAGTTCGGCGGGAGTTCGCTACATCGGTAATGACAGAGCAGATTCTCGTTGACGGCGACAGAAACCAGCGGTGGGAGGTCGCTGGCGGCGAGGAGACGATCCGGAGACCCGAGGAGGCAGAGCAGGATACACGCGGGATGAGGGCTTTTGAAGAAATTTCCAAAATCTCACCCATGGATATATATATCCCGACCCTGTCGGTGTGACCGAGTGGACATCTTGGTGGCACCGAGATGCAGAATCGCAAGCAGTTGCTGCAACTCGGTGTAACCGAAATGTTCAAATCGGTTGCACCGAGATGAAAACCTAGATCAACTTAGTGAACTCGGTGTGACCGAAATGGATGACTCGGTCATACCGAAATGCACAAAGAGGTTTTGGAAGTTTAAGTCTACGACGAATCAGGGACTCCGAGTGCTCCTCACATAGAGTGGTTCGAATCTGACTTGATCAAACTTTGTGATGTAGCATGAATAGAGTTTGAGATGAGAAAAGCATAGATAGCTATAGAAGGTTCTTAGGCATTCTTGTCCATCCACTTGGCAAAAGAGAAAGAGCCAAACAATCAAAGCAACAAGTGGATGTCCTCAAATGAGTAAAATATGCAACCAACATGCTCACACACTAAAATGGCAAATGAAATATGTGGCAAAGCATGCACAAATACTCTAGCATCTATCAAGCAATTTGTGATGACTAGGTCATCTATATATGAGTATATTGACTTAGGAGTCAAATGAGAACATTTGATCATAGGTCATACTCATCGTTTAAGCACAAGTGGGGTTACCACTTTTACATAAAGCATTGTTGTGTTCACACCATTAGAGTTGCTTCAGCTCAATTCTTAGAGTAATGCTCTCCTAGATGTGATATCCCCCCTAAGAGGGATGAACTAACCTTGGGTTTTGTCGATGATGACTTCATGTAGGTGTTGAAGATGTGGACGCTCAATGTTGATGTAGATCATTCGGAGCAATTCATTTGAGTGAGTTGCACTTTCAATACCTACACGGGTTAGTCCCACAAGGAACAAGCAAGAATATCCATAGGCATAGAATGATGTACACACAAGATGATGACAATGAAAGAATTAGGTTACCTTGTCCCTTGTATTACCAACAAGAGGGTTTGTGACTCCTTGAACTAGTGCAAGATATGGAAGTTGTTTGCACTTGTTCTTGCCAAAATGATATGAGTGAAGTGTGTTTGCGGAGTCACCTCAAGAACTCTCTAGTTCTTCTTCTTCGGGATCCACATCATCTTGATGGGAATCCTTGGGGTTGTAGTCGTACTTGATGAAGTAGAACTTGATGTAGTCTTGGGAACCCACTTGACCAAGGCCTCGGGAGCTTCTTCAAATGCATCCATCTCCTCTTGAAGCTTATCCTTGCCTTTTTACTTGTGGTCTTGTGGTGGAAGATCATCTTGAGCTTGTGTCCCTTGGAAATAAGTAGGATCATACTTCTATTGTTGAGGAACAAACTTTGTCTTGTGGTATTGATCTTCTTCCCACTCAACTCCATTGGCATTGAACTTCGGTTCAAAACCAACACCTTGGTTCTTCCGGTGCCTTCCTTGCTTGCGTACAATTTCCTCAAATTGCTTACTTCCGGCAAGGCTCTTGTAAACACCTTTCTCTATAATTCCCTTCAATAAGCTATTTTCTTGCTCAAGTGTAACTTGGCTAAGAGAATCATTAGTGGAATCAAGAGAACTACTAGAAGCAACAATATTGGATTTAGCATGATTATTGTTACTACTAGAGGAAGAATCTTTCTTACTTTTGTTGCTAGATTTAACTTGTGGCATGTAGGTAGACAAGAGTAGACGCTTGGCAATATAAGAAGAACTTTTCTTGCGAAGATCATCATTGATTGCCTTTAAAAACTCATGCTCTTGCTCTAGGTTGAGCTTTTCAAAGAGTAGCTTCTCATGAGTCTTTAAAAGTTCTCGATGATCTTCCAAGGTAGTTTCATGAGCTAACTTAAGAGCATTTAGTTCTTTAGTTAGACGCTCAATCTCCTTCTTATCATCATCTTTGGTTTTATCTTGATTAGCATGATTAATAGCAAATTCATCATAGTTTTCATAACTAGAGTTGTCAACAAGTAAATCATCATCTCCTAGCAAATCATCTTCATCACTATTGAAATCAACATACTCAGGGTGTGATACCTTTGGGCCTTTAGCCATGAAGCATCTTCAAATTCCTTCATTTGGTGAGTCAAATATGTCATAGGAGTTGGTTGACACAAGTGCTAGACCGGCAACACCTTAATCTTGAGTATATTCGGAGTCGGAGTGATAACTTCTTTCGAAGTGATGGTCGGAATCAGAGCCGGATACCCATTCACCAACGTGAGCTTGATGTCTTCGTTTTGTGTAGCTCTTTGATGATTTATCCTTCCTTTCTGAATCCTTGCTTCTCCGGGAGGTTCTTCGTTCATAATGATCAACTCTACTCCTTCTCTCTCTTGGTGGTGATTCTTCTCTTCTACTTCTTCTTTTAGGTGATTCTTCTCTTTTTTTGTAGGGAGCCATACACTCATTGGAGTAGTGTCCGGGTCTTCCACAAAATTGTAGCAATTACATTCACGACTCGAAGATCTTTTGTCATTGTAGGACCTTGACTTGGAACTTCTTTCCTTGCTTCTACTCTTGTAGAACTTGTTGAAGTTCTTCACCATTAGGCTCAATTTTTAATTGAAGGTTTGTTTCTCACTTGATGATGTAGGAGCATCACATGAGGCTTTGTAAGCACCACTTGACTTGTTGTGAAGCTCTTCTTTACCCTTGAGTGACATCGCATGAGCAACAATTCTTTCAATGACTTCCATTGGCTTGAGATCTTTGTAATTGGGCATCATTTGAATCAATGTGCACACTGTATCATATTTTCCATCCAAGGCTCTTAGGATCTTCTTGATGATGAATCTATCGGTCATCTCTTCACTTCCTAAGCCGGCAATCTCATTTGTGATGAGAGCAAGTCTAGAGTACATTTTAGCGACACCTTCACCATCCTTCATTTTGAACTTGTCAAGCTGACTCTAAAGCACATCCAAGTTGGATTCCTTGACGGAGTCAGTACCTTCGTGCATATCAATCAAAATATCCCAAATTTCCTTTGCATTCTCAAGACGGCTGATTTTGTTGAATTCTTCGGGGCACAATCCATTGAAGAGAATATCACAAGCTTGAGCGTTGTATTGCAGCATCTTCAACTATTCCGCGGTAGCTTTATGGTTCGGTTCTCTCCCATCGAAGAACTCACCTTGCAAGCCAATACACACAATAGCCCAAACGGCGGGGTTATGCCCAAGAATATGCATTTTCATCTTATGCTTCCAACTAGCAAAATTAGTACCATCAAATTAAGGACCTCTACGGTGATAATTTCCCTCGCTAGACGCCATACTCTCCTAGGTTGTGAAACCAAGGCTATGATCACCAAAAGCTATATAAATCAAGGCAAATGGAGACCGTAGCTCTGATACCACTTGTAGGATTGAAATTATGTATAGATGGGGCGGATTAGAATACTTGACCAAATAAAAATCTAGCCTTTTCCAATTTTAAGTCTTGGCAAATTTTAGCAACTTTACACAAGTCAAGAAATCAACCTACACATGCAATTCTAAGAGTATAGCAGCGGAATGTGAAACATTGCACATGAAGGTAAAGGGAGAAGTTTGAGGGAGCAAACGCAATGTAGACATGGAGATTTTTGGCGTGGTTATGATAGGTGGTGCTATCGTACATCCACATTGATGGAGACTTCAACCCACGAAGGGTAACAGCTGCGCGAGTCCACGGAGGGCTCCACCCACGAAGGGTCCACGAATAAGCAACCTTGTCTATCCCACCATGGCCATCGCCCACGAAGGACTTGCCTCACTAGGGTAGATCTTCACGAAGTAGGCGATCTCCTTGCCCGTACAAACTCCTTGGTTCAACTCCACAATCTTGACGGAGGCTCCCAAGTGACACCTAACCAATCTAGGAGACACCACTCTCCAAAAGGTAATAGATGGTGTGTTGATGATGAACTCCTTGCTCTTGTGCTTCCAATCATAGTCTCCCCAACACTCAACTCTCTCTCATGGGATTGGATTTGGTGGAAAGATGATTTGAGTGGAAAGCAACTTGGGGAAGGCTAGAGATCAAGATTTATGTGGTTGGAATGGAATATCTTGACCTCAACACATGAGTAGGTGGTTCTCTCTTGGAAAATGAATGCTGGAAGTGTAGGCATGTTCTGATGGCTTTTCTCACGAATGAAGAGAGGGTGGAGGGGTATATATAGCCTCCACGCAAAATCTAACCGTTACACACAATTTACCAAACTCGGTGGGACCGAATCAGAAAACTCGGTCAGATCGATTTAGTTCATAATGTGACCGTTAGGCGTTTCGGTGGGACCGACATGTCAACTCGGTGGGACCGATTTTTTAAGGTTAGGGCATAACGTTATCTCGGTGAGACCGATTACACAAACTCAATGGGACCGACTTTGGTAATAAGCTAACCTGAGAGTTGGTTAAGAAAACTCGGTGGGACCGATTCGCTCATCTCGGTGAGACCGAAACATTACGAAGGGGAAACAGAGAGTTACATTGCGAACTCGGTGGGACCGATCGCTCATCTCAGTTAGACCGAAATGTTACGAAGGGAAATAGAGAGTTTGCAATCCCATCTCGGTGAGACCAAGATCCCTATCGGTGAGATCAAAGTGACTAGGGTTTCTGGCAGTGGCTATATCAAATGAACTCGGTGGCGCCGGATGGATCAAATCGGTGGGGCCGAGTTTGACTTTTGGTATGGGACATATGTAGATATGAGAAAGTGGTTGAGGGTTTTGGAGCATATCACTAAGAATTTTGAGAAAGCAAGCCATTAAGCAACACCTCATCCCCTTTTAATAGTATTGGCTTTTCCAATGGACTCAATGTGATCTTGGATCACTAAAAGTAAAATGTAGAGTCTTGACCTTTAGAGCTTGAGCCAATCCTTTGTCCTTAGCATTTTGAGGGGCCACATTCCTAATCCATGCCATGCCAATCATTAAACTTTCCTAAAACATTCATCTTGAAATAGCATTACTTCAATGAGCTATATGTTTTTAATCATTACCAAAACCACCCAGGGATAGTTGCACTTTCATAAAGCCTTTGGGATCATGTTGGGTGGTTGTTGATTTGATCTTGCTGAAAAACAGAAACTTTTGCGCTCATGAAAATAACTCTCATTTTTAACAGAAGAGCGATTTTGAGTTGATTCTTTTTGCATAAGATTAATATACAAATTTATCACGTGGCCCTAATAGTTTCATAATTTTTGGAGTAGCAGAAGTATGGTTTGAGTACAGATTACTATAGACTGTTCTGTTTTTGACAGATTCTGTTTTCAATGCATAGTTTGCTTGTTTTCTAGTTTCTATGGCTTATATTTCTCAATATAATTTGTGGAGATGATATGCTACAGTAGTAATTGTGTGGAAAAAATTATTAATCTTGTCTTTGACAGTACCAAAAGTGAAATGGTTTGCTCTTTATCATACTAACCTATCTCACAAAGTTCCGTTAAGTTTTGTGTGATTGAAGTTATCAAGTTTTGGGTGAGATGTCGATATGAGGAGAATAAGGAGTGATAAAGCCCTAAGCTTGGGGATTCCCAAGGCACCCCAAGTTAACATCCAAGGAAGATCCAAGCAACTAAGCTTGGGGATGCCCCGGAAGGCATCCCCTCTTTCATCTCCAACATTATCGGTAACCTCACTCAGAGCTATGTTTTCATTTGTCACATGATATGTGTTTTGCTTGGATCGTCAATTTATTTTGTTAGGATTTGCTTGATGTTATTTAGAATAATGTTTCGCATCTTTTATTTCAATAAAAGTAGCAATGATAGCCTTTTCCATGCTTATTTTGCAAGTTTACATGTTGCTATTTCAAAACAGAAAGTTTATCGCTGTTGCAAAAATTCCCTAGAAAAGTTAGAATGTGATAAAATGATGATTTTTTTGAAAAATAAGTTCTGACAAATTTTCTGAAGTGTGGTATTTTTTTAAGAATTTTTGGGGTTAGGGAAGTATGATGAATCTTGCATTCTTTATAGACTATACTATTTTGGCAGATTGCTGTTATGGTTGCATTGTTTGCATATGTTTGCTTGTTTAATGATTCTATTTGAGGACAGGAGGATTAAATATGCAGAGTAATTTAGTATGCAATGTTGAATAATAATTTTAGTATTTTTTACAGTAGAGAATGATAAGGTTTTGCATTGATTTATACTAACTTATCTCACGAGTTCTTGTTGAGTTTTGTGTGGATGAAGTTTTTGAGATTTAGGGAAACCGTGATATGAGAGGAATTAAGGAGACACAAAAGCTCAAGCTTGGGGATGCCCAAGGTACCCCAAGCTAATTTTCCAAGAAGTCTCAAGCATCTAAGCTTGGGGATGCCCCGGTAGGCATCCCACCTTTTTTCTTCAACAATTATCGGTTAGTATCGGTTGAGCCTAAGTTTTTGCTTCTTCACATGATGTGTGCTATTGTTGGAATATCATTTAGTTTTGTTTTACTTGCTGTTTTAATAAAATACTTAGATCTGAAACTTTTAAATAAAATAGAGTCCTCAAATACCTACCCATTTACATAACTACTCACTTGATCTTCACTTATATCTTTTTGGAGTAGTTTGTCATTTACTCCTGTACTTCACTTATATCCTATGAGTAAATTGTTGAATGAATTGAATATCATGAAGTTGAAATTACATGTTCATATCATGCCTACTAGTGGCTTTACATTGGGTTTAGAAAGTGAAAGCTTTTGAAGCTTGACAATCACAATATTGGTCATACAAGCAATTCACAAATAATTAGTATAAGGAAGAGAACTTTCACATGCAAATACGCTATCTTGGAAATCTTTTGTGATTGTGAGCCCCCATCAAAATATTATATGTCAAAATTGTTGACGTTGGACAAGGAAGACAACGTAATGATTTATGTTTGTTCATATTCACACAAAAGTTATATTGTCATAGATCTTTCAACATGTGGTGCTTGCCCCTATCTTTGCTAGCGAAAAATTCCGCACCAAGTAGAGATACTACTTGTGCATCCAAAAACCCTTAAACCCAAATCTTGTTTTGAGAGTCCACCATACCCACCTATGGATTGAGCAAGATCCTTCAAGTAAGTTGTCATCGTTGCAATAAGGCAATAAAAATTGCTTCTAAAAGTGTTAGATCATTTAGTGTAAGAGAAAATTGAGTGTTGTACGAACTTGTGATGGCAAAGAATAAAAGAGATAGACTGCACAATAAAGGTTGCTATCATAAGGGGCAATATAACGTGACGTTCTTTTGCACTAAGGGGTTGAGCATACAAACAAATAAGCGCATGCGTACCTCTGCTTCCCTCTGCAAAGGGCCTATCTTTTACTTTTTAGTATTTACTTTTATGCAAAGAGTGAAAGTTTTTCTCTCTATTCCTTTTTTATTTTTCTCTTTTGGCAAGAATCATGTGGTGAGGAAAGATCTAGGCACATATGTCCACTTGGATATGGGTAGCATGAGTTATTATTGTTGACATCACCCTTGAGGTGAATACGCTGGGAGGCGAAATGATAAGCCCCTATCTTTCTATGTGTCTGGTTGAAACGTTTTGCTCACGTGTACGCGGTGAGTGTTAGCAATCATAGAAGACTATATGATGGTTGAGTATGTGGAGCTCTTACTTAGACTCCTTTGAATAAATTGAATTGCAATTGCTTGGTGACTGAGAACATAGGTTGTTGAGTTTCAAGAGAATTCATTGTTTGAACCTTAACATGTGAATTGGTTGCCACTTTAACATGAGAAGTTTTATAAGAAAGAATTGCTGTTACGATGCTAGGAAAAGTTCTCCGAATGAGCTGAATTTTTTGTGGATTTTTTATGGACCAGAAGAGAACCATTGGGCCAGAGCAGCACCTGGGGGGTTGCCCGAGGGGGGAACAACCCACCAGGGCGCGTCTGGCCCCCAGACGCGCCCTGGTGGGTTGTACCCACCTCGTTGGCCTCCCGTGTCCGTTCTTCGCCCTATAAATTCCCAAATATTCCAAAAACCCTCTGGGAGACCCTAGACCGGAAGTTCCTCCACCGCAAGCCTCTGTAGCCACTGAAAACCAACCGGGAGCCTGTTCCGGCACCCTGCCAGAGGGGGAGATCATCATTGGTGGCCATCTTCATCATGCCAGTGGCCACCACGATGAGGAGGGAGTAGTCCACCCTCGGGGCTGAGGGTTTGTACCAGTAGCTATGTGTTTAATATATATCTCTCTCTCTCGCGATCTTGAGATGTCACGGTCTTGATGTATCATGGGCTTTGTTAACATAGATGGATCATATGATGTTTCTCCCCTCTCTACACTTGTTGTGATGAATTGAGTCTTTACCCTTTGAAGTTTTGTCTTGTCGGATTGAATGTTCAGATCTGAGAAAACATGATATATGTCTTGCATATGAATACCCATGGTGACAATGGGGTATTATTTTGATTCACTTGATATATGTTATGGCACTCAACTTGCAGATTTCTGAGGTGATATTGGGGTAGTCTATGCATAGGGGTTGATGCACGTTTTTATTATCTTTTCTCTGATAGAAACTTTGGGGTCCCCTTGTAGTTCTTTGTGTGGATTGAGTATTATGAATCTGAAATTGTTTGATACATATCGTATAATTAACTCACGGGTACTTGCGGTGACATTGGGGTATCTAGGTGACATGAGAGTTGGTTGATATGTATCATATGGTGTTATTTTAGTACGAACTCTTGAGTAGATCGATCAGAAAGAATATCTTGCAGTTATTTTAGTATGAACTCTAGGATAGATTGATTGGAAAGAATAGCTTTGAGGTGGTTTCGTACCCTACAAACAATTTCTATCTTTTGTTCTCCTCTAATAGGAACACGGGAGTGATTCTTTATTGCACTTTGAGGGATAATCATATAATCCAACTATCTTAGCATTGTTGAGATATTGCACTAGTGAAAGTATGCACCCTAGGCCTCATTTTCCATCATTGCAATACCGTTTGTGCTCCGTTTTACTATTTACCACCTTGCTGTTTTTATTGTTCGCACTACAAAAACTCATATCTACTATCCATACTACACTTTTATCGTCATCTCTTCGCCGAACTAGTGCACCTATACAATTTGCCATTGCATTGGGTGTGTTGGGGACACAAGAGATTTCTTGTATTTGATTGCAGGGTTGCTTGAGAGAGACTATCTTCATCCTACGCCTCCCACGGATTGATAAACCTTAGGTCATCCACTTGAGGGAAATTTGCTACTGTCCTACAAACCTGTATCTACTATCTATTTTGCACTTGTATCACCATCTCTTCGCCGAACTAGTGCACCTATACAATTTACCATTGTATTGGGTGTGTTGGGGACACAAGGGACTCTTTGTTATTTGGTTGCAGGGTTGTTTGAGAGAGACCATATTCATCCTACGCCTCCTAGGGATTGATAAACCTTAGGTCATCCACTTGAGGGAAAATTGCTACTGTCCTACAAAACTCTGAGCTTGGAGGCCCAACACGTGTCTACAAGAATAAAGTTGCATATTAGACATCAACATGGTGGAGCTGATGGCAGTCCATACGACCGCCTCATATGAGCGCTTGCAGTCGTATGGAACACCGTCTATTACTCTGGTGCATCCGACTTTAGTTTCTTAAGAAAAGTTGCGCCATTTGGCTTGATTTGCTGCAATCCTCCTTGGTTTCCTTCCATAGCTGATATTTCCTACCAAACATTGATAAAGTGGATTTTCGTCTCTATCAAGGGATTAGCTTTAGAAATATCCGAAGAGTAATAAGAATTCCAATGAAAGCAAGCAAAAATCACTACTAAAACATCACAAATTCTCGAGCTATCAACGATATTATCTAAAAGTATAACAAAGAAGTTTGGGTCGATTCATTACGATCGTTCTTCTAACGTCATACTGTCAATGTTGTTTTAGGACCATCGTCACACTTAGCGATATCCTAAGATCTGGAAAACATGATCACCAACAACACTTGAGCCGGTCTTAGAGGCAAGTAGGAACCTAGTTTTCACCATTTATCTTTCCATGCGCGCATAAGAGTTTTCCATTGAATCGCATATTCCGGGATCATAACAGTTATAGCATAGAATATAAATTCTTAATTATGAATACAAAAATATAATAATACAATATTATTGTCTCTAGGGCATATTCCCAACAGTGTCCCACTTGCACTAGAGGCAATAATCTACTTACATAGTATATTTAACACCTATGGCTATCCGGTGTTGCTCATGCTTTGCTTGTGGTAGAGTCTTCATCATCGGGTCTGACACATTCCAATCTATGTGATGTTTATGCTAGTTATGTCTGGTATTTATGTGGGATCTAGATTCCTTTTTGTTTTGACCAATGGCACCATTATTCACAATGTAGTGTCATTAGTATCATTGAACTTAGGATCACACCAAATATATCAAGTCACTTCTTGATGCAGACTTCTTCCTTTGAAGCATCTGAAGCTTCAATATATTCTTCTTTCGCTATAGAATCCACAATATTGTTGATTCTTGAAAACTATTCCAAATAATTATCCTATCATAGCCCTATAATCATTTAAATAAGTCATGAAGCTGATGTTCGTGCAACCACTTACAACGAGATCTTCATCTAATCTATAAACAAGGGGCAAGTCCTTTGGCCTTCTGAGGTACTTAATTATATTAATTAGCTAGTGAGCAAATCTAGGATCACTTTGGTAGCTACTACCAATACTTAGTACATAACAACATTAGGCTTTTACATATCATAACATTCATGACAAATTCAATTATCCACTCATCTATTCATGCTTATAAACTGTCTTGGACATTGATTTCTTCTAAGCATCATGCTATGTGACATTGGGAGAAAACACATTCTCCATTTTAAACCTTTTAAAAGCATGTCAATGTATTCACTTCGACTTAGCACAATCAGACGTCTTGATCTATCTATATATATCATTATGACCAATAAGTTCCTTTGCCTTTAGTCTTTCATTGGAAACATATTCTTCTAAATCTTTCATTGTGCTTTAGAAAATTTATATTATTTCCAATCAACAATATGTCATTTACATATAAGATTATAAATGCTGTAGAGCTCCCACTAAACTTCTTATATACACAAGTTTCTCCACCATTTTAACAAAGTTAAACTCTCTAACTATTTCATTAAAATGTTGATTCCAGCTCCTTGATGCTTGCTTCAAACCATAGACAAACTTTTGAAGCTTGCACACCTTTCCGGTGTTCTCAGGATTGACAAAACCTTCCGGTTGTATCACCTATGCATCCTTTCATTTAGGAAACTAGTTTCAAAATCCATATGCTCTATACCTTCTATAGGATCAACCAAGTTCCAGACTTAATTATCGTACATGAACTCCATTTTGGAGTGCATGGCTTTAAGGCATTCCTTTGAGCTGGGCGCCACCATCGCTTCCTTGTAGTGCACCGTTTCATCTTCTTCTAAGATGAATATTTCATTGTGAAATAATTCAGGAGGTTCTTTAATTCTTCCCGATCTATGTTGTTCAGTTACAATCTTTAACTAGAGTTGCTACAGCTGGTGTAGTAACTTCTGGTTCAGTTGTGCGGTCAACTTTCAGAACAATTTCCGGCTTGTTAATCCTGCTAACTTTCATCGGAGATTCAGTAATCTTGGCAAGATGCACTGTCCTCCCACTTACTTCTTTAGCAAGAAAACTCCTTCTCGATAAAGTGTTCATTCTTTGTGACAAACACTTTGTCTTTGAACTTTTTGGTAGAAGGAATACCCAATTGTCTCTTTGGGATAACCTACATATTAGCATTTGTTAGATTGAATACTCCATAACTCATATGATGTTGTCTTTCCAGACTATAAGGCAGTGCTCTGCTTAGTGTATATGTTACCGTTTCAAGTGCATATCCTAAAAATGAATAAAAGCTTATCTGTAAGTTATAAAATAATTCCACAATTATTCAAGTGTGTGCTAAACTCACGACTCACATATATTTCTTCATGATTGAAGAATCTTTTATCCTTTGTCAGAATGATTATTGACTTCATTCTGAATTTCTTTGAACCTTTCAAATATTTCAGATTTTATGTTTCGTCAAGTAAATCATATTTACTAAAAACATCAGTGAAGTAAAAATATTCACCGCGGCCTGGTTTGCTCTTCAGACCACATACATCACTCTATACTTTTTCTACTGATTCAAAGTCAAAAGACTTCAATACTTCATCCACATGAAGATCATTTTCCAATATAACCAAGCAGTGCCACATTTAAGTGGTGTTATCAGTCTTCTTAAGATGTTTAGCATTCATGTTATAAATATTAAATTCGAGATTCATGAATAAACCACTAATAATAGAGGTAAATAAAAAACATATTATTATAACAACTTGAACAACCATTCTTTAAAACTTATAAGAATATCCCTCGCATAACCCAAAACATAATGTTTTACATACTACGAAACGAAATAACTATTATTCAGTTCTAAGATAAATCTTGAAGATAAACTAAAGGCATGACTTTAATGGCTTGAGTAGCGATCCCATCATCATTAGATTTGCATTGCGACTTCATCCCTTCTCAACTTGTGAGCTTTCTATAGTCCCTACATCGGTTTGCAAATGAGAGCAATCGACTAGTATCAAATACTCATGACATACGGGAAATCAACAAGTAGAATAACATTAACTTTGTATAACTTTTATACCTTTATGGGAATAACCATTCTTCTTCTTATTCGTTAAGTACTTCTTGCAGTTGCGCTTCTAGTGTCCTTTCTGTTTGTAGTAGAAACATCCAGTCTCTTTAGTGGCTCCACCCTTTTTCCTCTTTTGAGACACGGTCTTACTGGTGCCAGTAGACTTATTTTGGACTTGCCCTTCTTCTTGAAATTGGTGGTCTTATTGACCATCAACACTTGTTTTTTCTTTTGCATTCCAGCTTCCATAGTTTTGAGCATAAAGAACAACTCATTTGCTCTTTTCTCCATCCCGTTCATATTGTAATTCATGATAAAACTATCATAAGATGAAGCAAGCACAATATTTGTACCGAGTGTTGGAGGAATTACAAATTCCAGAGAAGGCAGTCTATCACCATAGCCTGCAAGCTTTACTATATGCTCAATCATCGAGGAACCTTCTGTCATCTTGCATTCAATCAAGGCCTTGGTCATTTCCAGTGTCATATCCTAGATTTTTTTTCCAAATATGTTATGTCAAAAATTTCACATGGAATTAAATTTTTTCTAGGAAAATCCATGAATGCCTAGAATTGCTTGATTGTTGCTTAGGAAGGGCGAAAGCTCAATGCCACTAGAGAAAACCTAGCTAGCCTCTGGTTGAGATCAAATCATTTGAAGTGTTTATTCGGGCATAAGGCTAGCCTTAATAAGACCCAAATAATAATCAAAGCCATGATGGATTTTTCCCTACATAATTTGAGTTGGATTTATTTTGAAATCAATTCAAAATTGAAGGGAAATTATTTAAAAATTGGATTCACATTTATTTGACAGGAAAGTGAATTTCATAAGTCCAAATAAAAACCTTGACCTTCTGCCAATTTTCTAAAATGGATTTGAAACATATTTGGTTTTAAACCAAATTCAAATTGAAAAAGGAAAACATAAGTAGAACACATTTGACCAAAATGCCCCAAAAAAAGTGGACACAGTCACAAAAATTCAAATATGAATTTAGGGCAAGTTTGTTGTTTGAAGAAAATTCAAATTCTAAATGACATGAAAATAACAGAAACATAAATAGAGAAAACAAAAAGAAATAGGAAAAAGTTGGGGCAGCCAGCCAGGCCACGACCCAGCTAGCGCCCGAGCCAGCTAGAGCCCAATGCTCTTTGTCTCACTCACAGATAGAGGGACTCTGCCTGTCGGGTCGTCATCCTCCACCTCCCGCAACCGCCTCGCCCCATGATGCCCACAATCGAGCACACCCGCTCCCACATCGCCCAATCAGCGCGACCAATTTGCATGCTCACCCTACCTCCATGTCCGTTAAATAGGCCTCGACCACCTCTCTCTTTTGCCCCATGCCACGACGCCGACATGCTTCCCCATGGTGAAACCCCAAGCTCCGCCCGACCTAGTTCTTCTCCAACGGAATTCCGACGACTCCGATCTACACTCAACCATTCACTGCCACAATTCGACTCGCCGCACGCTGGCGAACCTCCTGGACAACTTCGTCAAGCCCTTAGCCCTCTTGAAGTCCATGACCACCGGCAACCGAACCACTCCACTGCCTTGAGCTTCACTCCGACGACGTGAGCATGCGTCTGACCCATGAGTTTTGTCCATCGTGTTCTCCACACTCATGCACTTCTCCCTAACACATCCGTTAGCCAGGCATGCTCAGATTCGAGCAAACACTCCACACCCGAAGCTTACTGGTGCAGGCGCACCTCCGGTGACCTCGCTTCGCTCGACTCTGTCATTCCCGAGGCTGGCCACGGTCTCCATCGTCTTCGCCGTGCCACACCGTGCCCTCCCGTGCCTTCCGCGCCACCGAAGGACCACCGGAGCTCTGTTTCGATGAGATCCGGAGCCAACACCGTTGCGCACGCGTTTTCCGGTGAAGCCCCAATGGCCAAATCCGATGAGCCTAAATCATAGACCCTCCAGATCTTTCTCAGCCGTTGGATCTAGATCAGACATACCACCCACACTCAGTTATTTGAATCAGTATGGGCCTACCAGAAGCTGCTATGTCACCAACATTATCCAAAACATTACTAGTTCAATTTTCTATTAATTTTTTCAAATGCCAAAAGATGCAAAGTTGATAATGATAGTGCAACATATTTGTGGCACTACCGTTTAGGTCATATTGGTGTAAAGCGCATGAAGAAACTCCATGCAGATGGGCTTTTGGAATCACTTGATTATGAATCATTTGATACTTGTGAACCATGCCTCATGGGCAAGATGACTAAAACTCCATTCTTTGGAACAATGGAATATCAATGTATGCAGTCCGATGAGTGTTGAGGCTCACGGCGGGTATCATTATTTTCTGACCTTCACAGATGATTTGAGCAGATATGGGTATATCTACTTAATGAAACACAAGTCTGAAACATTTGAAAAGTTCAAGGAATTTCAGAGTGAAGTGGAGAATCATCGTAACAAGAAAATAAAGTTTCTATGAACTGATCGCGGAGGCGAACATTTGAGTTACAAGTTTGGCCTTCGTTTAAAACAATGTGGAATAGTTTCACAACTCACGCCACCTGGAACACCATAGCGTAATGGTGTGTCCGAACATCGTAACCGTACTTTATTAGATATGGTGCGATCTATGATGTCTCTTACCTATTTACCACTATCATTTTGGGGTTATGCATTAGAGACATCTGCATTCACGTTAAATAGGGAACAGTCTAAATCCATTGAGACGACACCGTATGAACTGTGATTTGGCAAGAAATCTAAGCTGTCGTTTCTTAAATTTTGGGGTTGCGACACTTATGTCAAAATGCTTAAGCCTGATAAGCTCGAACCCAAATCGGAGAAGTGCATCTTCATAGGACACCCTAAAGAAACAATTGGTTACACCTTCTACCATAGATCTGAAGGCAAGATTTTTGTTGCAAAGAATGGAAACTTTCTAGAGAAAGAGTTTCTCTCGAAAGAAGTGAATGGGAGGAAAGTAGAACTTGATGAGTTAACTGTACCTTCTCTCGATTTGGAAGGTACATAATCACAGAAAACCGTTCCCATGATGCCTACACCAACTAGAGAGGAAGCTAATGATAATAATCATGAAACTTTGGATCAAGTTACTACCAAACCTCGTAGGTCAACCAGAGCAGGTCCCGCACCAGAGTGGTACGGTAATCTTGTTCTGGAAGTCATGTTACTAGACCATGACAAACCTACAAACTATGAAGAAGCGATGATGAGCCCAGATTCCGATGGCTTGAGGCATGAAGTCTGAGATAGGATCCATGCATGAGAACAAAGTGTGGACTTTGGTTGACTTTCCCGATGATCGGCGAGCCATAGAGAATAAATGGATCTTCAAGAAGAAGATTGATGTTGATGGTAATGTTATTGTCTATAAACCTCGAATTGTCAGGAAAGGTTTTTGACAAGTTCAAGGAGTTGACTATGATGAGACCTTCTCACCCGTAGCGATGCTTAAGTCTGTTCGAATCATGTTAGCAATTGCCACATTTTATGATTATGAAATCTCGCAAATGGACATCAAAACTGCATTCCTTAATGGATTCTTAAAGAAGAGTTGTATATGGTGCAACCAGAAGGTTTTGTTGATCCTAAAGGTGCTAACAAAGTGTGCAAGCTCCAGCGATCCATTTATGGACTGCTGCAAGCATCTCGGAGTTGGAATATACGCTTTGATGAGGTGATCAAAGCATATGGTTTTATACAGACTCTCGGAGAAGCCTGTATTTACAAGAAAGTGAGTGGGAGATCTGTAACATTTCTATTATTATATGTGGATGACATATTGTTGATTGGAAATGATGTGGAATTTCTAGATAACATAAAAGGATACTTGAATAAAAGTTTTTCAATGAAAGACCTCAATGAAGCTGCTTATATATTGGGCATCAAGATCTATAGAGATAGATCAAGATGGTTAATAGGACTTCCACAAAGCACATACCTTGATAAAGTTTTGAAGAAATTCAAAATGAGTCAGTCAAAGAAAGGGTTCTTGCCTTTGTTACGAGGTGTGAAGTTGAGTCAAACTCAATGCCCGACTAGTGCATAAGATAGAGAGAAAAATGAAAGTCATTCCCTATGCCTCAGCCATAGGTTCTATCATGTATGCTATGTTGTGTACCAGACCTGATGTGTGCCTTGCTATAAGTCTGGTAGGGAGGTACCAAAGTAATCCAGGAGTGGATCACTAGACAACAATCAAGAACATCCTGAAGTATCTGAAAAGAACTAACGATACGTTTCTCATTTCTGGAGGTGACAAAGAGCTCATCGTAAATGGTTACGTTGATGCTAGCTTTGACACTGATCCGAATGACTCTAAGTCACAAACTGGATACGTATTTATATTGAATTGTGGAGCAATCAGTTGGTGCAGTTCCAAGCAGAGCGTCATGGCGGGATCTACGTGTGAAGCGGAGTACATAGCTGCTTCACAAGCACCAAAAGGAGTCTGGATGAAAGAGTTCATATCTGATCTAGGTGTAATACCTAGTGCATCGGGTCTAATGAAAATATTTTGTGACAATACTGGAGCAATTGCCTTAGCAAAGGAATCTAGATTTCACAAAAGAACCAAACACATCAAGAGACACTTCAACTCCATCTGTGATCAAGTCAAGGAGGGAGACATAGAGATTTGCAAAATACATACGGATCTGAATGTTGCAGACCCGTTGACTAAGCCTCTTCCACGAGCAAAACATGATCATCACCAAGACTCCATGGGTGTTAGAATCATTACAATGTAATCTAGATTATTGACTCTAGAGCAATTGGGAAACTAAAGGAAATACGCCCTAGAGGCAATAATAAAGTTCTTATTTTATATTTCCTTATATCATGATAAATCTTTATTATTCATGCTAGAATTGTATTAACCGGAAACTTGATACATGTGTGGATACATAGACAAAACACCGTGTCCCTATTAAGCCTCTACTAGACTAGCTCGTTAATCAAAGATGGTTAAGTTTCCTAACCATAGACATGTATTGTCATTTGATGAACGGGATCACATCATTAGGAGAATGATGTGATGGACAAGACTCATCCATTAGATTAGCATATTGATCGTTTAGTTATATTGTTATAACTTTCTTCATGTCATATACATATTCCTTTGACTATGAGATTATCCAACTCCTGGATACCAGAGGAATACCTTGTGTGCTATCAAACATCACAACATAACTGGGTGATTATAAAGATGCTCTACAGGTATCTCCGAAGGTGTTTGTTGGGTTGGCATAGATCGAGATTAGGATTTGTCACTCCGAGTATCAGAGAGGTATCTCTGGGCCCTCTCGGTAATGCACATCATAAGAAGCCTTGCAAGCAAAGTTACTAAGAGTTAGTTGCGGGATGATGTATTACAGAACAAGTAAAGAGACTTGCCGGTAATGAGATTGAACTAGGTATGAAGATACCGACAATCAAATCTCGGGAAGTAACATACCGATGACAAAGGGAATAACGTATGTTGTCACTATGGTTCGACCGATAAAGATCTTCGTAGAATATGTAGGAACCAATATGAGCATCCAGGTTCTACTATTAGTTATTGACCGGAGATGTGTCTTGGTCATGTCTGCACAGTTCTTGAACCCGTAGGGTCCGCACGCTTAACGTTCGATGACGATTTTGTATTATATGAGTTATGTGATTTGGTGACCGAATGTTGTTCGGAGTCCCAGATGAGATCACGGACATGACGAGGAGTCTTGAAATGGTCGAGAGGTAAAGACTGATATATAGGACAATAGTATTTGGTCACCGAAAGTGTTCCGGAGGGTACTGGGTACATATCGGGTCACCGAAAGGGGTTTCGGGCACCCCCGGCAAAAGATATGAGCCTAATGGGCCAAGAGAGGAAATGCAGCAGCCAGTAGGGGCTGCTGCGCCCCCATATGGGCCAAACTAGAGGGGAAGGAAAGAGGGGAAGAGAGAAGGAAGGGGAGGTATTCAGCCTCCCGCTTCCTTCCCTCCTCCCTCCTCGTTCCTTCCCCCCCCGGAACTTATGGAAGGGGGAGGCCGAATTGGGGAGGCGCCCAAGTAGGATTCCTGCTACTTGGGGTGCCCCTTGCTGCTCCCCTCCCTCTCCCACCTATATATACATGGGGAGGGGGCGCCTAGAACACACAACAATATGTGTTAGCCGTGTGCGGCGCCCCCTCCACATATTACACCCTCGGTCATATTCTCGCAGTGCTTAGGCGAAGCCCTGCGCAAACCACTTCACCATCACCTTCACCATGCCTTTGTTCTGACGGAACTCTTCTACTTCCTCGACACTTTGCTGGATCAAGATTTCGAGGGACGTCATCGAGCTGAACATGTGTAGAACTCGGAGGTGCCATACGTTCGGTACTTGATCGGTCGGAACGAGAAGAAGTTTGACTACATCAATCGCATTGTCAAACACTTCCACTTTTGGTCTACGAGGGTACGTAGACACACTCTCCCCCTCTTGTTTCTATGCATCTCCTAGATAGATCTTGCGTGAGCATAGGAAACTTTTTTAAATTGCATGCTACGTTCCCCAACAGTACTACCCCGGTGTCAGACAAGCCATTGGTTCATACTTTTTAACATGCTTCGACTTTTTCAACCCCCACGCAATACATGAGAGTGAACCATGGACATATCACTATGGGTGGAATAGAATGCGGTGGTAGAGATTAGTATGGAGAAGACAAAAAAGGAAGAAAGTCTAACATCGATGGGTCTAATCAACGGGCTATGGAGATGCCCATCAATTGATGTCAATGCGAGGAGTAGGGATTGCCATGCAACTGATGTGCTAAGAGCTATAAGTGTATGAAAACTCAAACTGAAATCTAAGTGGGTGTGCATCCAACTTGCTTGCTCATGAAGACCTTAGGCATTTGAGGAAGCCCATCATTGGAATATACAAGCCAAGATCTATAATGAAAAATTCCCACTAGTATATGAAAGTGACAACATAGGAGACTCTATGTGAAAAACATGGTGCTACTTTGAAGCACAAGTGTGGAAAAGGATAGTAACATTGCCCCTTTTCTCTTTTTCTCTCATTGTTTTTGCTGGGCTCTTTTTGGCCTTTATTTATTTATTTCCTCACTGGGACAATGCTCTAATAATGATGATCACCACACTTGTATTTACTTACAACTCAATAATATAACTCGATGAAGCTAAAACATATGACTCTATATGAATGCCTATAGCAGTGTACCATTATGTACAATAATGGTAGCGTAACATGTATGATAATGATGAAAGGTGGCTGAGCCACAAATACTATGTCAACTATATGATCATGGAAAGCAATGTGACAATGATGATGTGTGTCATAATAACGGAACGGTGGAAGTTGCATGGCAGTATATCTCAGAATGGCTATGGAAATGCCATGATAGGTAGGTATGGTGGTTGCTTTGAGGAAGATATCAGGAGGCTTATGTGTGATAGGGTGTATCATATCAAGAAGTTTGCACCGACTCTTGAGGTGAGAAAGGGCAATGCAAGTTACCAAAGAGGCTAGCGAATTGCGGAAAGGTGAGAGTGCGTATAATCCATGGACTCACATTAGTCATAAAGAACTCACATACTTATTGCAAAAGTTTATTAGCCCTCGAAGCAAGGTACTACTATGCATGCTCCTATGGGGGAGGTTGGTAGGAGTTAACCATCGCGCCCCCGACCTTCATGCAAAGGAGGACACTCAATAATAAATCGTGCTCCAACTTCTTAGCATAACGGGAGACTATACGTGCATGCTTCGGGAATCATAAACCTTAACACTGATATTATTACTAAACCACAATTATTCACTAGTACAACCCCCATATCACCATCTCTATATCACAAAACTATTGCAAGGAATCAAACTTATCATATTCAGCGATCTACATGAAAGTTTTCAATATATCCCTCTTGAATACCTATCATATCAGGACCAATTTCATAACCCATGCATATTGCCATTTCTATTTATTAGACTCTAAAAAAAAATATAAGTTAAGCATGAGAGTGAAACTATTTTTTTAAATACAACCACTGCCGTGCTCTAAAAAAATATAAGTGAAGCACTAGAGCAATTGCCTAGCTCAAAAGATATGTCAAATTTTGGGTTCCGCAAACCCTTGAGAGGTTCAAACTCTGGGGGTGCATGCAGAGATCTCAACCTCCCTAGTTTGCCTGCTCATAAATCTCATAGCCTAGCATGACGAACTCGAAGGAAAGGGGACAAAACAGTTTACCCAAGTTTGGGCCACCTTGCGGTATAAAACCCTACTCCTGCTTTGTGGTGGATTTGCCTCGTGGGGCTGAGGATGAACTATTATAGTGGCAAATTGGACTAAGGACCAAAGCGGCTGGTGCTCGGACTGTTCGGAATTGAGGTTCGTCACTGGCATTAAAGGTTATAGCCGTGTCATTCCAGGGACCTATTGCTGCAACGTGGCAGACTTCAGCAAGGCCACAGAGTGCTCTCTTGCACCTGTTATTCGAGGCGAAAGTCTCGAAGACTGTCAACATTGTATTGTTGTTTTCTGCGGTATGATGCTCTGCGGTATTGTTAATGAGGAGATCCTCGCCGCTCTTGGCCACCTGCCGAAGTATCAAATATGCTCTAAGGTTGTGTGTTGGTACAGTATCCGGTGTGGTGTGAATTTTGCATGGCCTGTTGAGCCATCCCTCCAATACGGTTCCACGCCCTGTAGTGGGCTTCGGTTTCTTTGTGATTTGATCGGATGACTTGCGAGAGTGCACCCTTTTGGTTCGGACGAGGGGTTTAGTGAGAGCCAGAGGATCCCAGAATGATGCCTGGGTTTTCCAGGCGCTTTCCATCGCACAGTACTTCTGTACTATGGCCGCCAAGTCAGTGTAGCGTGATATATCACGATGACTTATGGCGTTAAGGATGCCCTTGCCCGTGCAATTTTTGCAAACGAATGAGATTGCGTATTCCTCGTGATAGCCCTTAACCTTTCTCATTGCAAGGAGGAATCTGGCCCAAAAGTGATGTACTGTCTCTTGGGGTTGTTGTCTAATGTGGGAAAGATCGCTTGTATTTGGGTGGGTGGGTGGATTTAAGTCCGAACCCTGACCCAATCCGGGATCCAGAGGCTACGGAGCTTCCAAACTTGGAAGTTCGGTTCCCGGGATGTTATCCAATTTTTCTGGCCCGCTGTCCGATTCTAAATTCAGAGTTTGGGTCATGTCCTCCCGCGAGCGGGTATCCGGCTCAGACAGCTCGGGAATCCGGATATAGTTCATCCTCAAAATAGAGGAAGAGTTGCTGCATTGCTCCTCCACCACCTCTATTTGATGGGTGATTGGCGGAGAGTTAATCTCTCTTTGATCGGGTTTAAGACCAATCCGATCATAGTCCATAGCGACTCCCAAAGCGGCGATGCGATCCAAGAGCTCGTTCAAGGATGAAAGTTACATTGGATCCATCCGCTCGGCGTATTCCGAGCTGACGTGGAGGATGTTTACGATAACCCGAGAAGTCATCGTCGGCACGGCGGCCGAACGGGCGGTCATGACGAAGCCGCCTAGTCAGAGGGTTTGGCCTAAGGCCAGGGCTCCCCCGGAGGCTATGTTGTCCTTGATAACAAGGCGAGCCATCAAACCTTTTTTTCAACGTCACAGTGGAACTCTCAATGAAAGCACCAATGTCAGTGTCAAAACCGGCGGATCTCGGGTAGGGGGTCCCGAACTGTGCGTCTAAGGCTAATGGTAACAGGAGGCGGGGGACACGATGTTTATCCAGGTTCGGGCCCTCTCTATTGAGGTAATAACCTACTTCCTGCTTGATTGATCTTGATGATATGAGTATTACAAGAGTTGATCTACCACGAGATCTTAGAGGCTAAACCCTAGAAGCTAGCCTATGGTTATCATTGTCCTTGTCCTATGGACTAAACCCTCCAGTTTATATAGACACCGGAGGGGGCTAGGGTTACACAGAGTCAGTTATAGAGAAGGAAATCTGCATATCCGAATTGCCAAGCTTGCCTTCCACGCGAAGGAGAGTCCCACCCGGACACGTGACGAAGTCTCAATCTTGTATCATCATAGTCCAACAGTCTAGCATAAGCATATAGTCTGGCTGTCCAAGGACCCCCTAATCCCGGACTCCCTTAGCCGACCCTTTGGAGGTCTTGGTGTCGTCCACCTCTTGAGGCTCGGTCCCTCGCGAGGGTCTTGAGTTGTTGATGCGGAAGTTGGGCCGTACCGGGCCGTCGATGGAGCCACGCTGTGGGCTGCAGGCAAGCAAGTCTGGGTACCCCCGTTCCCAGAACGCCGACAGTAGCCCCCGGGCCCAAGGCACGCTCGGACTTGGCTTTGAGGCAAAGCCAAAGGACAAGTGCAGAGAGCCACGAGCCCTAGCCGCCTGCGGCCTTGAGTGACGTGTGGTGATTGATGGGACGTGGGCATCTCGGCTTCCCCACGCTGCCTCGGCAACCGTTCCTGGCTGACAAAAAGGCTGGCGTCTGCCGCTAAGCCTTCATTGCCTTCCTTTCGTCTTGCTCCAGATCCCTTTCTCCCTCTGCCCCAGAAAACCTCTTGATATGACGAACCTCTCCACCAAGCTCGCACCCGATGGCCACCGACGAGGGAAAATCTCCGGCCCCGACCGCGCGCTCGGCATCTTGGTTCGAGCCAGTCCTGAGAGCGTCCACCATCACCGAAGAGAAGCACCTCGCCACCGCGCTCCAATTGACGGCGGACAGCAATAACAAGGGGGGAGAGATGGCGTTCCGGGTTGGCTCCACCAAGCCGGAATCCCTGGGCGGCACCTTCTACACCTTCTTCCTGCACAACATCCTTGCTGAGATGGTTCCTCCTCTCTATAGCTTCTTCTATGCTTTTCTGCCACTTTGTTTGCGGACTGATGATTAAGGACTGGCACGACATCTATGCTCGGGCCCGTCCCTGCAGTGTCGCTAAACCCAAGAGGTTGAGCTCTGGCTCGCGGGCTGGCTCTCGTGCATGTCACCTTCCATGGCCCTTGGTGCCTTGTTCTCGCATGAGCTAATCGTGGGCGGATGAGTGAGGGCGCATGACCCGGTGCCTCGTCATCACGGGAGCCGCGCGCCGGTTGTCTTTCTTCAGGATCTTTGCATGAGAAGACTGGGCACGGCGTCTGTGCTCGGATCTGTCCCTACAGCGTCGATAAACCCAACGATTGAGTTCTGTCTGGCAGGCCGGTCCCGTTCACATCACCTCCTAGGTTCATTGGTGTTCTGCCTTCTCATGTGATAGCCACAGGAGATTCACTCGGCGCAGGTTGCCTAACCATCTCACAAGACTATCACAAATGTTCCAAATCAAGTCCAGGCGCAACTTGCCTTCAGAGGGATCCTCGAAGGGAGCCCCCACCCACGTACCAGTGGAAGCACCATGCTCCATGCTGGCAGTCGACACGGTCGAGGAGCGGCTATGCCCGTGCAAGAGCAGAAGCGCCATGCTCCGCGCTGGTGATAAACAACTGAGGGTAGCCTCGCGGCTGCTGCAACCTCAGGTGAGCTCCAGGCTCAATGCTTAGCCTCACCGCGCTGCTTTCCCTCGGGAGAGTAGTGCAAGGGGGCTGGGCATGGGGGCTAAGCTCAGGCCACGCCTGGCGTACGCCACCACGCCAGGTCCCATGGACCTGGTCTTCACGCACCCCTCTCGAGCGAAAGCCCGACGAAGAAAGGTATGATGGTCTATCCGTACGTCAAGGGGGACTCCTGAGCATCACGACTCAGGAGCCTAACTGGTCACGTAGCCCCTCATCCTTTGGCCTCGTCCTGGTTATCCGGACGACCCAACAGAGGCTGAGGTATGCACAGGGCCGGGCCCTACCGACGCAGAACGCCAAGATCTGCTCCCACAGCTCCTTTCCAAGGGCTGTTCGTACGTCAAGGGGGACTCCTGAGCATCACGACTCAGGAGCCTAAATGGTCACGTAGCCCCTCACCCCTTGGCCTCGTCCTGGTTATCCGGACGACCCAACGACGGCTGAGGTATGCGCGGGGTCGGGCCCTGCCGACACAGAACACTAAAGCAAACGGAAAGGAGGTTGCGGAGACTAACCAAATTATTACAAGCATAATGTCTCTTAAAAGTACCAAGCATAAAGTTCTTACGCCTCCATGAGGCACGGTACATGATGTATAAACAGGGGAAGCATCGTCATCAAGCCTCTTCTTTAGCCTTGGGCGCCGTCTTTGCTCGCTAGAGGAGCCCCGTCGTCGATGACGTCACCGCTGTCCTTCTCATCAGTCCTAGCCACGGGCTCAACGGCGAGGAACTTCTTCAGCAGGGCCTCCACCGGATCCTTCATGGCCCCAGCAGCGGCAGTGCAGGACCCTGGGTCCACAGGCTCGAGCAAGGCACCGAAGTTGAAGCTAGAATCTCAGAGATAGAGTTTGCCAAGGAAGAAAGCAAGCGGGCCTCTCCTTCCACCATGGGACCTACTCCGGCGGCGATGCCTTCGAGTGTCGCGACAAGCTAAGGGAGCAACATGGTGGGACCCTGCTCCGGGGTTGCCCTTGGAACCTTTTGCTCACCCTCGTAGAGGTCCCGAAATGCCTTGCGGGACCTCACCTCGAGGGAGACGAAGGTGTCGCGCCCCGCGGTGGCCGCCTCCTCGGCCTGAGCAAGAAGCCTCTCCCTGGCCTCTAGTCGAGCCTTCTCGTCAGAAACAAGCTTGGTATGGATGCCTGAGCCGCCTCCATCTCCTCCTTAGACTTCTCCAAGCAGCCATGCTCAGTAGCCTGCTCTCGGGTCACCTGCGCCAGCTCGGCGTCACGATCGGCAACCGCAGCTTCCTGGGCCTTCAGCTTGTCCTCCCGCACCTCGAGCTGACGGGCCTGGGTGGCGTGCTGATTGTGGAGGGTCTTCATCTCGGCCTCTACCACGCGGCAGCGCTCCCCGACGTCCTTGGCCTCCTTCAGCGCCACGTCGCGGGCGGCTGCGGCTAAGCCAGCCACCCTCCAGCCCTCCTCTGTGGATGCCGCAACTTGGCCCCAGACCGCCCTGATAGACGCATCGGCCTGGAGCCATCCCGAGACCAGCTCCAGGCGCCCTGACGCCCTGCGCTGGTCCGGGTCCTGAAGGTCGTCCCGGAGCTGGTTCAGCACGGAGAGGGCCTCCTCTAGAGCACCGGGCGCGACAGAAGAACCACGGCCCGATGGCGTGTTAGACGGGACAGGAGATGGTGCCGACGTCAAGACTGGCGAAGTGGCAGCAGTAGAGAGGGCTGGGGGCTCCGGAGCCCTCGGTCCCTCAGTAGGCGAGCTGAGGGCGAGCGCTTCTAGAGCCAGCTCGGCCGCAGGAGTTATCTCCTCCTGAGGCTGTGCACATAGCCTCGGGAGGACAACATCACTGCAGGAGCGTGAGGGGCAGTCCCGTCCTTCTGGGCCAGAGCTGCGGCGACCACAACAGGGTGCTTGGTCTCGGCGGCTCCAGCGTCCTCCTTCTTCCTCTTTGCCGCCGGCTGCAGCCTAGCATTAGGATGAAGATATTAAGTACTACACCAAAATTGAGGGGCAAAGGCAAGAAGATACACTTACTGGTCATCGACGATGTATTTCCTCCTGCCCAGGAGCGCCACCTTCCCGAACACAAGCGGCGCTGCACTTTCGGAGGTGGGCGAATGTGCGGCTGGTGCTGCGCTGGATGCCGGCGGCGAAGCGGGGGCACCACCCCTGTGAACCAGCGCTGACCTGTCCCTCTTTGAGACCCCCCGCTTCTGCCTCTTCGGAGGGGTCCCCTCGGATCTTGTGGTGACCCCGGCGGAGGGCATCGACTCCCTGACTGTGTGTGCGCCGGCGTCGTCATCACCAGAGAAGGCACAAAGGAGCTCAATCTGCCGCAGGGGAGAGGTCTCCCCTCCCCCTCCAAAGTGGCCTCTGAGGAGTGGTCACCGAAGGAAACATTCACCAGGGAGCCTGCTGGCAGGGAAGGCTCCGGCGACATGATCCCACGCTCGTTGAAGAAAGGCATGGTGGCGACTATCTTCTCTCCGTCCTCACGACGGTACAGTGGGAGATGGGTGTCCGGGGGGCCACCTTGGTCCTTTCCGAGCAATGTGCGCATAATCTTGCCTAGCTCCTCGTCGGACAAGTCGTCCGGGTGCAACCAGAGATTGTCATCTGCGCCCGTGAATTTCCACAAGGGGCGCGAGTGCGCCTGGAATGGCGCCAAGCATTGTGTCAAGAACTCCCTGACGATCATGGCCCCCGCCAGCCTCTCCGCCTTCAGGTCGACAATCATCTTCTCTAGCAGCGGCTGCGCGTGGGAATCGGTGAGCTTCTCATGAGCCCATCCTTCCCGGGGGGTCGGTAACTCGACGGCAGCTCCAGCCAAGCGTGGGAGCTCTTGGCGTCCAGGAAGATCCACTTATTCTGGAAGTCCTCCACCTTCTTCCCGGTGTGAGAGATCGCGTTGCTGCCGTTGGCCGTGATGAAGCCGGCACACCAGGAGTACTGGACATTGTTTGTCCTGAGGTAGAAGAAGTGGCAGAACAGCGCGACGGAGGGCATCACCCCCATGAATGCCTCGCAGTAAAAGGTGAAGATTGACAGGAGGAGGACGGAGTTGGGATGAAGATGGAGGGCTTGGAGCCCGTAATGGCAAACAATGTCCTTGCATTCGTGGGGGTGATGCCCTCCATCGCGCTATTCCGCCACTTCTTCTACCTCGGGAGAAACTGCGTCCAGTACTCTGGGTTTGCTGGCTTCATCACAGCCAACAATAGCAACACGATTTCTCGCACCGGGAAGAAGGTGGAGGACTTCCGGAACAAGTGGATCTTCCTGGATGCCAAGCGCTCACTCGCTTGGCCAGAGCTGCCGACCGAGTTACCAACCCCCTGGGAAGGATGGGCTCATGAGAAGCTCACTGATTCCCGCGCAGAGCCGCTGCTGGAGAAGATGATGGCCGACCTGAGGGCGGAGAGGCTGACGGGGGCCACGATCATCAGGGAGTTCCTGACGCAACGCGTGGCGCCACTCCAGGCGCACTCGCGCCCCCTGTGGAAATTCACAGGCGTGGACGACAATCTCCGGTTGCACCCTGACGACTTGTCCGACGAGGAGCTGGGCAAGATTATGCGCACCTTGCTCAGGAAGGACCAGGGTGCCCCCCCGGACACCCATCTCCGGCTATACCGTCGTGAGGACGGGGAGAAGATAGCCGCCGCCATGCTTGTCTTCAATGAGCGTGGGCTCGTGCCACCAGAGCCTTCCCTGCCAGCAGGCTCCCTGGTGAATGTGTCCTCCGGCGACCACTCCTCAGAAGCCACCTTAGAGGGGAAGGGGGAGACCTCTCCCCTGCGACAGAGCAAGCTCCTTCGCGCCTTCTCTGATGACGACGACGCTGGTGCACACCCAGTCAGGGAGTCGATGCGCTCAGCCGGGGTCACCACGAGATCCAAGGGGACCCCTCTAAAGAGGCAAAAGCGAGGGGTCCCAAAGAGGGACAGGTCAGTGCTGATTCCCCGGGGTGGCGCCCCCGCTTCACCGCCGGCATCCAGCACATCATTCGCCATGCATTCGCCTATTGGGGAACGTAGTAATTTCAAAAAAATTCCTACCCACATGCAAGATCATGGTGATGCATAGCAACGAGAGGGGAGAGTGTCGTCCATGTATCCTCGTAGACCGTAAGCGGAAGCGTTATGATAACGCGGTTGATGTATTCATACGTCTTCATGATAGACTGATCCTAGTACCGAACGTACGGCACCTCCGTGATCTGGACACGTTCAGGTTGATGACATCCCACGAACTCACGATCTAGTAGAGCTTCGAGGGAGAGTTCCGTCAGCACGACGGCGTGATGACGGTGTTGATGAAGCTACCGACGCAGGGCTTCACCTAAGCACCGCTACGATATGATCGAGGTGGATTATGGTGGAGGGGGGCACCGCACCCGGCTAAAGATCAATGATCAACTTGTGTGTCTATGGGGTTCCCCCCTCCCCTTATATAAAGGAGTGGAGGAGGGGAGGGGCCGGCCCTCTTTATGGCGCACCCTGGGGAGTCCTACTCCCACTGGGAGTAGGATTCTCCCCTTCCATGTAGTAGGAGTAGGAGTCAAGGAAAGGGAAGAGAGAAGAGAAGGAAGGAGGGGGCGCCCCCCCTAGTCCAATTCGGACTAGGCCTTGGGGGGGGGGGCGCCTGCCTCTCTCTCTCTCTCTCTCTCTCTCTCTCTCTCTCCCTTAAAGCCCAATAAGGCCCATATACTCCCCGGTGAATTCCCATAACTCTCTGGTACTCCGATAAATACCCGAATCACTCGGAACCTTTTTGATGTCCGAATATAGTCATCCAATATATCGATCTTTACGTCTCAACCATTTCGAGATTCCTCGTCATGTCCCCGATCTCATCCGAGACTCCGAACTACCTTGGGCACATCAAAACATATAAACTCATAATACCGATCGTCATCGAACGTTAAGCATGCAGACCCTATGAGTTCGGGAACTATGTAGACATGACCGAGACACGTCTCCGGCCAATAACCAATAGCGGAACCTGGATGCTCATATTGGCTCCTACAAATTCTACAAAGATCTTTATCGGTCAAACCGCATAACAACATACGTTGTTCCCTTTGTCATTGGTATGTTACTTGTCTGAGATTCGATCGTCGGTATCTCAATACCTAGCTCAATCTCGTTACTGGCAAGTCTCTTTACTAGTTCCGTAATGCATCATCCCGCAACTAACTCATTAGTCACATTGCTTGCAAGGCTTATAGTGATGTGCATTACCGAGAGGGCCCAGAAATACCTCTCCGACAATCGGAGTGACAAATCCTAATCTCGATCTATGCCAACTCAACAAGTACCGTCGGAGACGCCTGTAGAGCACCTTTATAATCGTCCAGTTATGTTGTGATGTGTGGTAGCACACAAAGTGTTCCTCCGGTAATCGGGAGTTGCATAATCTCATAGTCATAGGAACATGTATAAGTCATGAAGAAAGCAATAGCAGTAAACTAAAACGATCAAGTGCTAAGCTAATGGAATGGGTCAAGTCAATCACATCATTCTCCTAATGATGTGATCCCGTTTATCAAATGACAACTCATGTCTATGGTTAGGAAACCTTAACCATCTTTGATCAACGAGCTAGTCAAGTAGAGGCATACTAGTGACACTATATTGTCTATGTATTCACACATGTATTATGTTTCCGGTTAATACAATTCTAGCATGAATAATAAACATTTATCATGAAATAAGGAAATAAATAATAACTTTATTATTGCCTCTAGGGCATATTTCCTTCAGTCTCCCACTTGCACTAGAGTCAATAATCTAGTTTACATCACCACGTGATTTAACACCAATATTCACATATGTATGTGATTAACACCCATAGTTCACATCATCATGTGACCAACACCCGAAGGGTTTACTAGAGTCAATAATCTAGTTCACATCACTATGTGATTAACACCCAAAGAGTACTAAGGTATGATCATGTTTTGCTCGTGAGAGAAGTTTAGTCAACGGGTCTGTCATATTCAGAGCCGTATGTATTTTGCAAATATTCTATGTCTACAATGCTTTGCACGGAGCTACTCTAGCTAATTGCTCCCACTTTCAATATGTATCCAGATTGAGACATAGAGTCATCTGGATTGGTGTAAAATCTTGCACCGATTTAACTCTTTACGACGAACTCTTTTATCACCTCCATAATCGAGAAACATTTCCTTAGTCCTCACTAAGGATATTCTTGACCGCTGTCCAGTGATATACTCCTAGATCAAAATTGTATTCCCTTGCCAAACTCAGAGCAAGGTATACAATAGGTCTGGTACACAGCATGACATACTTTATAGAACCTATGACTGAGGCATAGGGAATGACTTTTCATTCTCTTTCTATTTTCTGCCATGGTCGGGTTTTGAGTCTTACTCAACTTCACACCTTGCATCACAGGCTAGAACTCTTTCTTTGTCTGTTCCATTTTGAACTACTTCAAAATCTTATCAAGGTATGTACTCATTGAAAAATCTTATCAAGCGTCTTGATATATCTCTATAGATCTTGATGCTCAATGTGTAAGCAGCTTCACCGAGGTCTTTCTTTGAAAAAGTCCTTTCAAACACTCCTTTATGCTTTCCAGAAAATTCTACATTATTTATGATCAACAATATGTCATTCACATATACTTATCAGAAAAGCTGTAGTGCTCCCACTCACTTTCCTGTAAATACAGGCTTCTCCAAAAGTTTGTATAAAACCATATGCTTTGATCACACTATCAAAACGTTTATTCCAACTCCGAGAGGCTTGCACCAGTCCATAAATGGATCACTGGAGCTTGCACACTTTGTTAGCACTCTTTTAGGATTGACAAAACCTTCTGGTTGCATCATATACAACTCTTCTTTAATAAATCCATTAAGGTATGCAGTTTTGATGTCCATTTACGAGATTTCATAAAATGTGGCAATTGCTAACATGATTCGGACAGACATAAGCATCGATACGAGTGAGAAAATCTCATCATATTCAACACCTTGAACTTGTCAAAAAACCTTTTGCGACAAGTCGAGCTTTCTAGATAGTAACACTACTATCAGCGTCTGTCTTCCTCTTGAAGAACCATTTATTTTCTATGGCTTGCCGATCATCGGCAAGTCCACCAAAGTCCACACTTTGTTCTCATACATGGATCCCATCTCAGATTTCATGGCCTTTAAGCCATTTCGCAGAATCTGGGCTCATCATCGCTTCCTCATAGTTCGTAGGTTCATCATGGTCTAGTAACATGACTTCCAGAACAGGATTACCGTACCACTCTGGTGCGGACTGTACTTTGGAAGACCTATGAGGTTCTGTAGTAACTTAATCTGAAGTTTCATGATCGTCATCATTAGCTTCCTCACTAATTGGTATAGGAATCACTGGAACTGATTTCTGTGATGAACTACTTTCCAATTCGGGAGAAGGTACATTTACATTATCAAGCTCTACTTTTCTCCCACTCACTTCTTTCGAGAGAAACTCCTTCTCTAGAAAGGACCATCTTAGCAACGAATATCTTGCCTTCGGATCTGTGATAGAAGGTGTACCCAAAATTTTCCTTTGGGTATTCTATGAAGATGCACTTCTCCGATTTGGGTTCGAGCTTATCAGGTAAAAACGTTTTCACATAAGCATCGCAGCCCAAAACTTTAAGAAACGACAACTTTGGTTTCTTGCCAAACCGCAGTTCATAAGGCGTCGTCTCAACGGATTTTGATGGTGCCCTATTTAAAGTGAATGCAGCTGTCTCGCATAACCCCAAAACGATAGTGGTAAATTGGTAAGATACATCATAGATCACACCATATCCAATAAAGTGCGGTTACGATGTTCGGACACATTATTACGCTATGGTGTTCCATGTGGCGTGAGTTGTGAAACTATTCCACATTGTTTTTACATGAAGGACAAACTCGTAACTCAAATATTCTCCTCTATGATCAGATTGTAGAAACTTTATTTTCTTGTTATGATGAGTCTCCACTTCACTCTGAAATTCTTTGAACTTTTCAAATGTTTTAGACTTGTGCTTCATTAAGTAGATATACTCATATCTGCTCAAATCATCTGTGAAGGTCAGAAAATAACGATACCCGCCACGAGCATCAACACTCATTGGACCGCATACATCGGTATGTATTATTTCCATCAAGTCAGTAGCTCGTTCCATTGTTCCCGAGAACGGAGTTTTAGTCATCTTTCCCAAAAGGCACAATTCGCAAGCATCAAATGATTCATAACCAAGTGATTCCAAAAGTCCATCTTTATGGAGTTTCTTCATGCGCTTTACACCGATATGACCCAAACGGCAGTGCCACAAATAAGTTGCACTATCATTATCAACTTTGCATCTTTTGGCATCAATATTATGAATATGTGTATCACTACGATCGAGATCCAACAAACTATTTTCATTGGGTGTATGACCATTGAAGGTTTTATTCATGTAAATAGAACAACAATTATTTTCTGACTTTAAATGAATAACTGTATTGCAATAAACATGATCAAATCATATTCATGCTCAACGCAAATGCCAAATAACATTTATTTAGGTTTAACACTAATCCCGAAAGTATAGGGAGTGTGCGATGATGATCATATCAATCTTGGAACCACTTCCAACACACATCGTCACTTCACCCTCAACTAGTCTCTGTTTATTCTGTAACTCCTGTTTCGAGTTACTAATTTTTAGCAACCGAACAAGTATCAAATACCCAGGGGTTACTATAAACACTAGTAAGGTACACATCAATAACATGTATATCAAATATACCCTTGTTCACTTTGCCATCCTTCTTATCCACCAAATATTCAGGGTATTTCCGCTTCCAGTGACCATTTCCTTTGCAGTAGAAGCACTCAGTTTCAGGCTTTAGTCTAGCTTTGGGCTTCTTCATGGAGTGACAACTTGCTTGCCATTCTACATGAAGTTCCCTTTCTTTCCCTTTGCCCTTTTCTTGAAACTAGTGGTCTTGTTAATCATCAACACTTGATGCTCTTTCTTGATTTCTACCTTCATCGATTTCATCATCATGAAAAGCTCGGGAATCGTTTTCGTCATCCCTTGCATACTATAGTTCATCACGAAGTTCTACTAACTTGGTGATGGTGACTAGAGAACTCTGTCAATCACTATCTTATCTGGAAGATTAACTCCCACTTGATTCAAGCGATTGTAGTACCCAGACAATCTGAGCACATGCTCACTGCTTGAGCTATTCTCCTCCATCTTTTAGCTATAGAACTTGTTGGAGACTTCATATCTCTCAACTCGGGTATTTGCTTGAAATATTAACTTCAACTCCTGGAACATCTCATATGGTCCATGACGTTCAAAACGTCTTTGAAGTCCCGATTCTAAGCCGTTAAGCATGGTGCACTAAACTATCAAGTAGTCATCATATTGAGCTAGCCAAACGTTCATAACGTCTGCATCTGCTCCTGCAATAGGTCTGTCACCTAGCGGTGCATCAAGGACATAATTCTTCTGTGCAGCAATGAGGATAAACCTCAGATCACGGACCCAGTCCGCATCATTGCTACTATCATCTTTCAACTTAGTTTTCTCTAGGAACACATATAAAACATAGGGAAGCAACAACGCGAGCTATTGATCTACAACATTATTTGCAAAATACTATCAGGACTAAGTTCATGATAAATTAAAGTTCAATTAATCATATTACTTAAGAACTCCCACTTAGATAGACATCCCTCTAATCATCTAAGTGATCACGTGATCCAAATCAACTAAACCATGTCTGATCATCACGTGAGATGGAGTAGTTTTCAATGGTGAACATCACTATGTTGATCATATCTACTATATGATTCACGCTCGACCTTTCGGTCTCCAGTGTTCCGAGGCCATATCTGCATATGCTAGGCACGTCAAGTTTAACCCGAGTATTTCTGCGTGTGCAAAACTGGCTTGCACCTGTTGTAGATGAACGTTGAGCTTATCACACCCGATCATCACGTGGTGTCTCGGCACGATGAACTTTGGCAATGGTGCATACTCAGGGAGAACACTTGTACCTTGAAATTTTAGTGAGGGATCATCTTATAAATTTACCGCCGAACTAAGCAAAATAAGATGTATAAAAGATAAACATCACATCCAATCAAAATATGTGATATGATATGGCCATCATCATCTTGTGCCTTTGATATCCATCTCAAAGCATCGTCATGATCTCCATCGTCACCGGCATGACACCATGATCTCCATCATCTTGATCTATATCAATGTGTCGTCACATGGTCGTCTCGCCAACTATTGCTCTTACAACTATTGCTATCGTATAGCGATAAAGTAAAGCAATTATTTGGCGCTTGCATCTTATGCAATAAAGAGACAACCATAAGGCTTCTGCCAGTTGCCGATAAGTTCAACAAAACATGATCATCTCATACAATAGCTTATATCTCATCACGTCTTGACCATATCACATCACAACATGCCCTGCAAAAACAAGTTAGACGTCCTCTACTTTGTTGTTGCAAGTTTTACGTGGCTGCTGCGGGCTTAGTAAGAACCGTTCTTACCTACGCATCAAAACCACAACGATATTTGGTTAAGTTAGTGTTGTTTTAACCTTCAATAAGGACCGGGCGTAGCCACACTCAATTCAACTAAAGTTGGAGAAACTGATACCCGCCAGCCACCTATGGGCAAAGCACGTCGGTAGAACCAGTCTCGCGTAAGCGTAGGCGTAATGTCGGTCCTGGCCGCTTCATCCAACAATACCACCGAATCAAAGTATGACATGCTGGTAAGCAGTATGACTTGTATCGCCCACAACTCACTTGTGTTCTACTCGTGCATATAACATCTACACATAAATCTGGCTCTGATGCCACTGTTGGGGAACGTAGTAATTTCAAAAAAATTCCTATGCACACGCAAGATCATAGTGATGCATAGCAACGAGAGGGGAGAGTGTCATCCATGTACCCTCATAGACCGTAAGCAGAAGCATTATGACAACATGGTTGATGTAGTCGTACGTCTTCACGATAGACCGGTCCTAGTACCGAATGTACGACACCTCCGTGATCTGCACATGTTCATCTTGGTGATGTCCCACGAACTCACGATACAATAGAGCTTCGAGGGAGAGTTCCGTCAGCACGACGGTGTGATGACGGTGTTGATGAAGCTACCAACGCAGGGCTTCGCCTAAGCACCGCTACGATATGACCGAGGTGGATTATGGTGGATGGGGGCACTGCATACGGCTAAAGATCAATGATCAACTTGTGTGTCTATGGGGTGCTCCCCCTCCCCGTATATAAAGGAGTGGAGGAGGAGAGGGGCCGACTCTCTCTATGGCGCGCCCTGGGGAGTCCTACTCCCACCGGGAGTAGGATTCCCCCCTTCCATGTAGTAGGAGTAGGAGTCAAGGAAAGGGAAGAGAGAAGAGAAGGAAGGAGGGGGCGCCGCCCCTCCCCCTAGTCCAATTCGGACTAGGCCTTGGGGGGGCGCGCGGCCTGCCTCTCTCTCTCTCTATATATATCTCTCCCTTAAAGCCCAATAAGGCCCATATACTCCTCGGCGAATTCTCGTAACTCTCCGGTACTCCGATAAATACCCGAATCACTCGGAACCTTTCCGATGTCCGAATATAGTCGTCCAATATATTGATATTTATGTCTAAACCATTTCGATATTGCTCGTCATGTCCCCGATCTCATCCGAGACTCCGAACTACCTTCGGTCATCAAAACATATAAACTCATAATACCGATCATCACCAAACATTAAGTCTGCGGACCCTACGGGTTTGAGAACTATGTAGACATGACCGAGACACGTCTGCGGCCAATAACCAATAGTGGAACCTGGATGCTCATATTGGCTCTTACATATTCTACGAAGATCTTTATCGGTCAAACCGCATAACAACATAAGTTGTTCCCTTTCTCATAGGTATGTTACTTGTCCAAGATTCGATCGTCGGTATCTCAAACCTAGCTCAATCTCGTTACCGGCAAGTCTCTTTACTCGTTTTGTAATGCATCATCCCGCAACTAACTCATTAGTCACATTGCTTGCAAGGCTTATAGTGATGTGCATTACCGAGAGGGCCCAGAGATACCTCTCTGACAATCGGAGTGACAAATCCTAATCTCGATCTATGCCAACTCAACAAGTACCATCGGAGACACTTGTAGAGCACCTTTATAATCACCCAGTTATGTTGTGATGTTTGGTAGCACACAAAGTGTTCTTCCGATAATCGGGAGTTGCATAATCTCATAGTCATAGGAACATGTATAAGTCATGAAGAAAGCAATAGTAGTAAATTAAAACGATCAAGTGCTAAGCTAATGGAATGGGTCAAGTCAATCACATCATTCTCCTAATGATGTGATCCCGTTTATCAAATGACAACTCATGTCTATGGTTAGGAAACCTTAACCATCTTTGATCAACAAGCTAGTCAAGTAGAGGCATACTAGTGACACTATATTGTCTATGTATTCACACATGTATTATGTTTCCGGTTAATACAATTCTAGCATGAATAATAAACATTTATCCTGAAATAAGGAAATAAATAATAACTTTATTATTGCCTCTAGGGCATATTTCCTTCATCGCCCGCCTCTGAAAGCGTAGTGCCGCTTGTGTTCGGGAAGCTGGCGCTCCTAGGTAGGAGGAAATACGTCACCGAGGACCAGTAAGTGTATATTCTTGCCTTTGCTCCTCGATTTTGGTGTAGTACTCAATATCTTCATCCTGACGCCAGGCTGCAGTCGGTGACAAAGAGGAAGGATGAGGACGCTGGAGCCGCCGAGACCAAGCGCCCTGCTATGGTCGTCGCGGCTCTGGCCTAGAAGGACGGGACTGCCCCTCACGGTCCTGCAGCGATGTCGCCCTCCCAAGGCTATGGGGCCCAGCCTCAGGAGGAGACAACTCCTGCGATCGAGCTGGCTCCAGAAGTGCTCGCCCTTAGCTCGCCTGCTGAGGGCCCGAGGGCTCCGGAGCCCCCGGCCCTCTCTGCTGCTACCACTTCGCGAGTCTTGATGCCGGCGCCATCTCCTCTCCCGTCTACCACGCCGTCGGGCTTTGGTTCTTCTATCGCGTCCGGTGCTTTGGAGGAGGCCCTCTCTGCGCTGAACCAGCTCCAGGATGATCTTCAGGACCCAGACCAGCACAGGGCGTCAGGGCACCCGAAGCTGGTCTCAGGATGGCTCCGGGCCGATGCGTCTGTGAGGGCAGCCTGGGGCCAAGCGACGACATCCGCAGAGGAGGACTGGAGGGTGCCTAGCTTAGCCGCAGCCGCCTACGACGTGGCGCTGAAGGAGGACAAGGACGTCGGGGAGCGCTGCCGCGTGGCGGAGGCCAAGCTGATGACCCTCCGTGATCAGCAGGCCACCCAGGCCCATCAGCTCGAGGTGCGGGAGGAGAAGCTGAAGGCCCAGGAAGCTACGGTTTCCAATCATGATGCCAAGCTGGTGCAGGTGACCCGAGAGTAGGCCACCGAGCGCAGCCGCCTAGAGAAGTTGAAGGAGGAGGTGGAGGTGGCTCAGGCATCCCATACCAAGCTTGTTTCTGATGAGAAGTCTCAACTGGAGGCCAGGAAGAGGCTTCTTGCTCAGGTCGAGGAGGCGGCCACCATGGGGCATGACACCTTCGTCTCCCTCGAGATGTGGTCCCGCAAGGCATTGTAGGACCTCTATGAGGGTGAGCACAAGGTGTTGATGGCGACCCCGAAGCAGGGTCCCGCCGTGCTGCTCCCTCATCTCATCATGGCACTAGAGGGCGTCGCCACCGGAGTAGGCCCCATGGTGGAGGGAGACGCCCGCACGCTTTCTTCCTCGGCCATGATGCACGTCTTCAGCCACCTCTGTCTCCGAGATTCCAGCTTCGACTTCAGTGCCTTGCTAGAGCCTGTGGACCCGGGGTCCTGCACTGCCGCTGCTGAGGCCATGAAGGACAAGGACAGCTAGAGGCGACGCCTTCGGTGACGGCTCCTCTGGCGAGCGACGATGGTGCCCAAGGCTGGAGAAGAGGCTTGATGATGATGCTTCCTCCTATTTATGCATCATGTATCATGCCTCGTGGAGGCGTAAGAACTTTATGCTTGGTACTTTTAAGAGACATTATGCTTGTAATAATTTGCTTAGTCTCCGCGACCTCCTTTTTGTTTGCTTTAGTGTTCTGCGTCGGCAGGGCCCGACCCCGCGCATACCTCAACCGCCGCTGGGTCGTCCGGATAACCAGGACGAGGACAAGGGGTGAGGGTTACGTGACCAGTTAGGCTCCTGAGTCGTGATGCTTAGGAGTCCCCCTTGACGTATGGACAACCCTTGGAAAGGAGGTGTGGGAGCAGGTCTTGGCGTTCTGTGTTGGCAGGCCCCGGCCCCGTGCATACCTCAGCCGCCGTTGGGTTGTCCGGATAACCAGGACGAGGCCAAGGGGTGAGGGGCTACGTGACCATTTAGGCTCCTGAGTCATGATGCTCAAGAGTCCCCCTTGATGTATGAACAACCCTCGGCAGGGAGGTGTGGGAGCAGGTTTTGGCGTTTTGCATCGGCAAGGCCTGGACCCACGCATACCTCTGCCGCCATTGGGTCGTCCGGATAACCAGGACGAGGTCACGGGGTGAGGGGCTACATGACCAGTTAGGCTCTTGAGTCATGATGCTCAGGAGTCCCCCTTGACGCACGAACAGACCATCATACCTTTCTTCGCCCGGCTTTCACTCGGGAGGGGTGCGCGAAGACCAGGTCCATGGGACCTAGCGAGGTGGCGTACACCAGGCGTGGCCTGAGCATAGCCCCCATGCCCATCCCCCTCGTACTACTCTCTCAAGGGAAAGTAGCGTGGTGAGGCTAAGCATTGAGCCGAGAGCTCACCTAAGGTTGCAGCAACCACGAGGCTACCCTCAGTTGTTTATCACCAACGCGGAGCATGGCGCTTCCACTCTTGCATGGGCATAGCCGCTCCTCGACCGTGTCAACTGCCAGTGTGGAGCGTGGTGCTTCCACTGGTACGTGGGTGGGCGCTCCCTCCGAGGAGAGTCCCCGGGGCGTGTACAACCCTGCCCTGACGCGTGGCTTGCACGACAGGGCTAGAGGAGGTGTGTCTGGGCAAGCGTGAGACAACGCGGGACTCACGTGGCCCTACCTCAAGGCGGGTTGCACCTGAACTTGATTGGGAATATTTGTGATAGTCCTGCGAGATGGTTAGGCAACGTGCGCCAAGTGAATCTCTTGAGGCTATCGCGCGAGAAGGCAGAACACCAACGATCCCAGGAGGTGACATGAATAGGACCGGCCCGCTAGACGGAGCTTAGCCGTTGGGTTTATCAACGCTGCAGGGACGAACACGAGCACATGCGCCGTGCCTAGTCTTCTCATGCGAAGATCCTGAAGAGAGACAACCGGCATGCGGCTCCCGTGATGACGAGGCATCGGGTCACGCGCCCTCACTCATCCGGCCGTGATTAGCTCATGCGAGAACAAGGCACCAAGGGCCATGGGAGGTGACGTGCATGGGATCTCGCCCGCGAGCCAGAGCTCAGCCTCTTAGGTTTAGCGACGCTACAGGGACGAACCCGAGCATAGACGCCATGCTAGTCCTTAATCATGAGGCGGTCGTGGGTGGGCTTGTAAGGGCATGTAACATTCACGACGAAGAAGCACCGAATAACTCATGGAAGAAGGTAAGCCAGTTCTGATGAATGCAAGAAGGATACACGCCGTAGGGAGGGACCCACACGGCTTGGGGATAGTGCTACCCTAGGGGCGCCCCCAACTGAACGAACTAAAAGATGTCACCTGGTACATTGCTAAAGAGTCATTGGAGTAGAAGAGTGCGTTGTAGAGGTCGCTCCTCATGAGACGCCCTGGCCCTGAACCTCGGGAGGCTTTGGAGGTCCGGGGGCTCGCGTAGATCCATCGCCATCTCCTCCTGGACCGCTTGGTGCCTGGCCTCCTGAGCTACCAGGACGCCCTGCATGTGGCACTGGGATGCGGCAGCCGCGTTCAGCAGACCGAAGGGCATGCAAACATAGCTGTGAGGGGGACCCTCGCATCGGCCAACACAGGACAGACAGAAGAGCTCCTGAGACATGGCCCTATTGAGTCCAAGGATGTCGACATAGACGCATAGCTCCCCGTCCTCACTTGGGTGGGGAGCCGCGCCGGGTGGTGGGCGGCAACGGCATCGCATAGCTCTTGCCTCCTGGATCTCCTTGACCGCCTTGGTGATGAGCTCCGGAGCGCCTGATACCTCGTGCCCTGCGCTTTCTTCGCGGAGGCGTGCGCTGAAGCACGCCTCCACATGGTGCCCGAGCGCCTCCCTCGTGACGCTGGCCAGGTCAGAGGCCCTCCAGAGGAGAGCCCCCAAGCCCAGCCTAAGAGGGGCACCAGGCGCACCTTCCTATGCGAGAAGGGAAGGCGCACCATCCGCGGACGCAAGGCTAAGGCGGCATTGCCGGACGCCCCTCCCTTCTGAGATCCTTGGTGGAGCAGCTACTTCTTCTTCTTGGGGACGACCTCTGGAGGGTAGGGAGAGCCCTTGTCGTCTGGGTTCTCGACCGCTGTAGCCTGGTAGGCGCGCTCGAGAGAGCACATCATGTCCTTTTCTTCGCAGGCGACAATGATGATGCCCAATTTCCTGGCATCTTGAGGACGTTGTAGCCATGGTGGGTGACCGCCATGAACTTGGCCAGGGCCGGGTACCCGAGGATGGCATTGTACAGGAGACGGATGTCGGCCACGTTGATGTCGATGAGCTCGGTGCAGTAGTTTTCACGCTTGCCGAAGGTGACAGGGAGGCGGACCTGCCCAACGGGGTGGTGGAGCTGTCGGTCACTCTTGGGAAAGGCTTGGTAGGCTGAAGCTGGTGGTATGTGATAACCGAAAAGTGTAGGGGATAATTGTAGCCTCTTTCGATAAGTAAGAGTGTCAAACCCAATGAGGAGCTAAAGGTAGAACAAATATTCTCTCAAGTCCTATCTGCCACTAATACGACTCTACGCATGCTTAGTGTTCGCTTTACCTAGAACAAGTATGAAACTAGAAGTACTTGTAGGTGTTGTTGGATAGGTTTGCAAGATAATAAAGAGCACGTAAATAAAAAGTAGGGGCTTTTTAGATAAAGAAGCAATAAAGTAAATATAGCGAGTGTGGAAAAGTGGTGATAGGAGTTGTGGAATTGACCCTAAGCAATTGACTACGTTACTAGACCGGTAATCACTATTGCAATTTTATTTGAGGGAGAGGCATAAGCTAACATACTTTCTCTTCTTGGATCATATGCACTTATGATTGGAACTCTAGCAAGCATCCGCAACTACTAAAGATCATTAAGGTAAAACCCAACCATAGCATTAAAGCATCAAGTCCCCTTTATCCCATACGCAAACAACCTACTTACTCGGGTCTGTGCTTCTGTCACTCACGCCACCCACCATAAGAAAATCATGAACATATTGCAAACCCTACAGCGGGGATCCCTCACGCTTGCGCGACACGGAGAGCACCATAGGACAACACCAATAATAAAACATGCAACTCAAACCAATCATAGCAATTCATCAATCACCGATAGGACAACGAAAATCTACTCAGACATCATAGGATGGCAACACATCATTGGATAATTATATGAAGCATAAAGCACCATGTTCAAGTAGAGGGTACAACAGGTTGTGGGAGAGTGGACCGCTGGATATAGATGGGGGAAGGTGATGGAGATGTTGGTGAAGATGATGGAGGTGTTGGTGAAGATCGCGGTGATGATGATGGCCCCCGGCAGCGTTCCGGCGCCACCGGAAGCAAGGGGGAGAGAGCCCCCCTTCTTCTTCTTCTTCCTTGACCTCCTCCCTAGATGGGAGAAGGGTTTCCCCTCTGGTCCTTGGCTCCCATGGCGTGGGAGGGGCGAGAGCCCCTTCGAGATTGGATCTATCTCTCCGTCTCTCTCTGTTTATGCGTTCTTAGATCCTTCCCCTTCACCGTTTCTTTTATATCCGGAGATCCATAACTCTGATTGGGGTAAATCTTTCGCCCAGATTTTTCTCATAAAATTAGCTTTCTTGCAGCAAAAGAAGAGCGTCAACCGCCTTACGGGTGGCCCACGAGAGTGCCAGGCGCGCCCTGGGGGGAGGGTGCACCCCCTGTCTCGTGGCCACCTCGGGCACCGTTTCGCTTTGTTTCTTCCTCCAAAAAATCCCAAATATTCCAAAATAATTCTCCGTCCGTTTTTATCCCGTTTGGACTCCGTTTGATATTGGGTTTCTGCGAAACATAAAACATGTAACAAACAGGAACTGGCACTGGGCACTGGATCAATATGTTAGTCCCAAAAATAGTATAAAAACTTGCCAAAAGTATATGAAAGTTGAATAATATTGGCATGGAACAATAAAAAATTATAGATACGACGGAGACGTATCAGCATCCCCAAGCTTAATTCCTGCTCGTCCTCGAGTAGGTAAATGATAAAAAAGATAATTTTTGATGTGGAATGCTACCTAGCATAATCTTGATCATGTATCTAATCATGGCATGAATATTAAGACACGAGTGATTCAAAGCAATAGTCTACCATTTGACATAAGAACAATAATAATTAGGGCATCCCAACAAACAATCATGTCTTTCAAAACATCAATGCTTCAGAATGTTATCCCTACAAAATCATATAGTCTTGTATCCTCCCTTTTCTTAACACAAGGTACCCCTCATGCCTATCCTGGTGTCAGCCAAGCAATTGTTTCATACTTTAGTATTCTCAAACTTTTTCAACCTTCACGCAATACATGAGCGTGAGCCATGGATATAGCACTATGGGTGGAATAGAATATGATGGTGGGGGTTATGTGGAGAAGACAAAAAGGGAGGAAGTCTCACATCGACGCGGCTAATCAACATGCTATGGAGATGCCCACCAATTGATGTCAATGCGAGGAGTAGGGATTGCCATGCAACGGATGCACTAGAGCTATAAGTGTATGAAAGCTCAAACTGAAAACTAAGTGGGTGTGCATCCAACTTGCTTGCTCATGAAGACCTAGGGCATTTGAGGAGGCCCATCGTTGGAATATACAAGCCAAGTTCTATAGTGAAAAATTCCAACTAGTATATAAAAGTGACAACATAAGAGACTCTCTATATGAAGAACATGGTGCTACTTTGAAGCACAAGTGTGGAAAAAGGATAGTAACATTGCCCCTTTTCTTTTTCTTTTTTTCTTTCTTTTTTCTTTTTTTGGGTGGGCTTCTTTGGCCCCTTTTTATTTAGGCTTCTTTGGCCTTTCCTTTTTTTTTCTTTTTTTTCCTTTTCTCTTTTTTTTCATGGGGCAATGCTCTATAATGATGATCATCACACTTTTATTTACTTACAACTCAATATTACAACTCGATACTAGAACAAAGATATGACTCCATATGAATGCCACCGGCGGTGTACTGGGATGTGCAATGATCTAGTGTAGCAATGACATCAAAAAACGGACAAGCCATGAAAACATCATGCTAGCTATCTTACGATCATGCAAAGCAATATGACAATGAATGCTCAAGTCATGAATATGATGATGATGAAAGTTGCATGACCAAATATCTTGGAATGGCTATGGAAATGCCATGATAGGTAGGTATGGTGGCTGTTTTGAGGAAGATATAAGGAGGCTTATGTGTGATAGAGCGTATCATATCACGGGGTTTGGATGCACCGACGAAGTTTGCACCAACTCTCGAGGTGAGAAAGGGCAATGCACGGTACCGAAGAGGCTAGCAATGATGGAAAGGTAAAAGTGAGTATAATCCATGGACTCAACATTAGTCATAAAGAACTCACATACTTATTGCAAAAATTTAAAAGCCCTTGAAACAAAGTACTACATGCATACTCCTAGGGGGGAGGTTGGTAGGAGTTAACCATCGCGCGCCCCTGACCTTCATGCAAAGATAAACAATCAAAATACAATGCACGCCAATTTGGTTACATAGTTAATATACCATACGTGCATGCTTCGGAAATCACAAACCTTAACACCAACATCCTTACTGAACACAACCATCTACTAGTACCTCCCACATATTATCATCTCTATATCGCAAAGCTATTGAAAGGAATCAAACATATCATATTCAACGATCTACAAGTATATGTAGGATTTTATGACTAACCATGTGAATGACCAATTCATGTCATCTCTCTAAATAGATATAACTGAAGCAAGAGAGTTTAATTCTTTCTACAAAATATATGCCCATGCTCTAACAAATATAAGTGAAGCAAAAGAGCATTCTAAAAATGGCAGTTTTCTATGTGAAGAGAAACAGGCAATCCAAACTTCAAATGATATAAGTGAAGCACATGAAGCATTCTATAAAGCCATACTCAAAAGATTTAAGTGAAGTGCAATGAGCATTCTATAAATCAACCAAGGACTATCTCATACCAGCATGGTGCATAAAAGAAAAATGAAAACTAAATGCAAAAGACGCTCCAAGACTTGCACATATCGCATGAACGAAACGAATCCGAAAACATACCGATACTTGTTGAAGAAAGAGGGGATGCCTTCCGGGGCATCCCCAAGCTTAGACACTTGAGTCTCCTTGAATATTATTTGGGGTGCCTCAGGCATCCCCAAGCTTGAGCTCTTGCCTCTCTTCCTTTTCCTCATATCGAGACATCCTCGATTAGACACTTCATCCACACAAAACTTCAACAGAAAACTCGGTAAGATCCGTTAGTATAATAAAGCAAATCACTACTCTAGGTACTGTAGCAAACCAATTCATATTTTGTTTTTGAATTGTCTCTACTGTAATATAACTTTTTCATGGCTTAATCCACTGATATAAATTGATAGATTCATCAGAACAAGCAAACTATGCATCAAAAACAGAATCTGTCAAAAACAGAACAGTCTGTAGCAATCTGAACATTCACCATACTTCTTGTACCCCAAAAATTCTACCAAAATTAGGAAAAATGAAAAAGTTGTACATAAAGACAGTTCAAAAGGATTCAGAACCATTTGACGTTCCAGTTAAAAATGTAAAATCGTGCACTACAGCCAAAGTTTCTGTCCTGCACCGTACAAACCAACAAGCATTGTAAACATCCTAAAGGCAAACCTTGGAACATTATTTTTATAATACAATGAAATTGTACAAGGGGATAATTATTTTTGTTGAAAAGTTTCAGGTTCCCCTCTTTATTTTTTTGTTTTTGAACTATATGAAAGCACTCAACAGAAATAAATGACTCTCTAAAACTTCCGGGTTGTCTCCCTGGCAGCGCTTTCTTTAAAGCCATTAAGCTAGGCATATCGTGCTCAAGTAATGAATCCACCTGGATCCCAAGGTATATCAAAGCCATTTTTAATTAACAATGATTTGTAATTTAGTAGTGAGCACAAAGTAACATATATCATGCAGCAACGAAGTCTAACTCTCTTCCTATTCATCGACATGTCATAAAAGAACAATTCATGCACACCAAGTAAAGGCCAATGCATAGTATAAGCAGTTTCTTGCAATTCTATCATGTGGGAAACATAAAAAGGCGGAGATGTAGTTCCTCTCTCATAATAATTGCAAGTAGGAGCAGCAAACACATGCATATTATATTCATCAAAATCATCACGTGCAACGGTAAAAGGCAACCCATCAATATAATCCTTAGTAAGCACAAACTTCTCCGATATAGTGTAGTCGGGAGAATTCAAAAAGATAATAGGACTATCATGCCTGGGTGCAATAGAAAAAATTTCATGTTTAACATAAGGAACTATAGCAAGTTCATCTCCATAAGCATCATTCATATAGGCATCTTGGCCACAAGCATAGCAAGCATCATCAAAAAGGGATATTTTAATAGAATCAATGGGATCATAACAATCATCATAGCAATCATCCTTCGGTAAGCACGAAGGGGAATTAAACAATGTATGAGTTGAAGAGTTACTCTCATTAGAAGGTGGACACAGGTGATCAATCCGCTCTTCCTCCTTTTGTTCTTCGCTCTCCTCATCATCTTTTTCATCCAATGAGCTCACAGTTTCATCAATTTCTTCTTCCATACCTTCCTCCAAAATATTAGTCTCTTCTTGGACAGCGGAGAATTTCTCAATATATAGTTTAACATAGGCATTAGAAGCATAATTATCATAACAATATTCAAGTATGGCAAAATTTTCAGATTTGTAGAGAGTAGCATCATACTTTTCAATCAAAGAAGCAATTTCATAAGCACCCTTATAAGCAACAAATTCTTCAATTTGTTGAACATCAAAGTAATTATAAACACCCTTAGCATATGAAGATACGATTCCATTATCAATAAACGCACATTGGTAGGGAAGGTGTTTCTTAGGGTTTTCAGAACAACAAGTAATATCATATATTTCACATAAATTCCAAGCATAGCATTGCAAACGATGAATTTGATCCAGTAAAAGTTTCACTACAAAAATATACACTTCCGTGATGATACGTGTTTGTCATAGTAGGTCACGTTTTTTGTCATGCATGCACATCCATGACAATTTTATGCCAGAATCAAGATAGTCAGACCTGTGCCGTCGTAGAAGTGTTCCATGACATTACCAAAATTATCATCACGGAAGTGTCCACTTCCATGATGATAAATCGCGCGTCACAAAAATGCTTTCGTCAAGGGTGACCGACACGTGGCATCCACCATAACGGAACGCCGTTAAGCTATCGGGTCGGGTTTTGGATCCGATAACCCGTTAACAGCCCCGACCAATGGTGATTTTCCACGTGTAAAATCATCATTGGCTGGAGGAAACACGTGTCGGCTCATCGTTGGGACAGATGTCATCCACTCATTGGACAGAAGGCGCCTATGATACATCAACACGTGGCACGACCCATCAAGTTTAAATGGGCCGGCCCAACTAAAGGCCCACAAGATTTTGCGGACCATAATGGGCCGGCCCAGCTAAAGGCCCATGAGATTTTGTGGACCATAATGGGCTGGCCCAGCTAAAGGCCCACAAGATTTCGCGGGCCATAATGGGCCGGCCCAGGTAAAGGCCCACAAGATTTTTGTGTGCCATAATGGGCCGGCCCAGGTAAAGGCCCACAAAATTCTTGCGGATCATAATGGGTCGGCCCAGCTAAAGGCCCACGAGATTTCGCTGACATTAATGGGCCGACCCAGCTGTAGGCCCACAAGATTTTGAGGACCCTATTAGGCCGGCCCATTAACTGGCTACCATGTTTTGGGCCAAATGTCGTCCCATATTTGATCCGGTCCATTAATGGCCTGCCACGTTCCGGGCCTAATAATGGCCCTTATGAGATCCGGCCCGTTAAAAGCCTCCCACGTTCTGGGCCAAATCACGGCCCAGATCAGGTCCGACCCTTTAAGAGGCTTTGGGCTCAATTATGGCCCATATCAGATTCGGCCCGTTAACTGGACGCTATGATTTTGGGCCCACTTGCTAAAGGCCCATTTAGTAATTCGGCCTGATATTAGTTTCGGCCTGTTAAGGTCCCGTTTAACATTTTGGCCCTATATTAATTTCGGCCTGTTAAAAGCCCGTCATATAGTTGGGCCTAACTACGGCCCGGTTTGCATTCGGCCTGCTCGCAGCCAATATCTGATTGGGCCAAACAAGGACCAAGACAACTTTGGCCTGTTAAAAGCCCGTGATTTGATTCGCACAATCATGGGCCGGGGTCCATTTCGGGCTGCTGCCGGCCCGTGAGCTATTCGACATGTTTCAGGCCAAACCTACTTCTTAGCCTCCTAAAAGCCCATTGAGTTTTCTTGCGAAAAGAGGGCTGGGGGTTACTCGGCCTATTAAAGGCCTGAATCTACTAGTGGGCCAGTTTAACGGTGCCCATGATGCGGATCATACATCGTGATTGCATGACGGCCCGATTATGTACCGTAATTTTACAGTTTGGCCGGTTTACTGCGAAGACAGGATATATATACAATAAAATAACTACATCATCATGAATAAGAAAAAACCTAGACTATACAATAAATAAATTACGGCATATTACATCCACTGGGCATCAAAGTTTGCCACTATGATAATAAAGCACAAGCAGACATCAGATTACATACACTGGGCATCAAAGATCGCTACCAGTGCAAATAAACACGCCAACAAAATAATATACAAAATCGACAACACTTCAATAGAGTTCAAGAAAGGTTAGCCCTACTGGCGAGCTGCAGCGCAAGCACCTGAGCAAGATGATGAGACTGCACTTGTTCAACACTTATATGTTCCTCACTTTGAAAGATAAACAAGCAGACAGATGACAAGTTTTGCACATAAAAGTACCAATGCTGACAAATCGTCACATTTCTTACTAAAGAATAAAGTGACACAGTTTAAAATTGCATTAACACAATATGGTATTGTTCATGTCAAGACATGGCAGGAAATGACATTGTGAAGGAGTTGGTAGCTTCACGACACCACTGGATTACAGATCAAGAACTCATAAGTATCAATGGTTAGTGTGCTGTCAATTTATCCCATTTCAGATTGGCAAATAAAGAGATGATTTAAATAATAGTAGAATGATATGACATTGTTCATAGTTAAGACATTGCAGAAAATGACATTGTGCTGTAGTGGGTAGGTTCACCACACCACTGGATTACAGATGAAGAACATAAGCATACATGCAGTGCAAAAGAAGATCACTTGCTCTGTATAGTTTAATTTACATGGTATGAAGAAGGAACTTGGTTGTACAACTGAAAACTTAAATTGAGAAGGACAAACTTTTGTTTATGAACTACATAATAAACTTTAAACATGCAATTTGATGCAAACACCAAAAATAAACAGCTGTTGCAGTCATGCCTAACCAAATATACACAACAAAGCTTGAAGGCTTGAGAAGGACAAACTTACATTACTGGTGAAGACAGGCTCTATAAAGCCCTTGCCCATGCTGATGGGGGGGGGCAATTCAAGAAGTTTACCATAGAATCTTCTTCATAAACATTGCCTTTATTCTACATTTTGTTAAGAGTAAATATAGATGTGATAATATACGAAAAAATGGAGAATATTTAAGATAAGATGAAGAGTGATGCTACATAACCAAGTAGCTATAAATGTATGTGCAGCGATACAGGCAAAAGGCACAGCGAAGAGCAATGCACAGCTAAACTTCTTCAGTGCCAACCTTATGGTAAGAGTAAATATAGATCTGATGTGTAGAAAATGGATGGCAAAGGAAAATAAGCTACAGAGTGATGGTACATGAACAACTACCTGTCAGTATTAGTACACTGATAAAGGACAACATGTACTTACAAGAACAATGTAGAGATAAAAAAATTCATTGGCATCGGATATATTCTACACTAGTGTAACCATTCATACAGATCAGATAATTTGGAGAGAACAATTGATAAGCAAGCTATCATGCATACTGGTGTCACATAATGAACCAGGTATGTATGCAAGTACAGTGATACAGGACAACAGGTACTAACAAGAGCAAAGCAGCGGGTAGCATATTTGCGATATCCTGTCGTTCTTTTCAAACCAGAATTCTTCTTCGAGCAGATTTCCTGCAAAAAAGATCCGTAAGGCACATGCGGAAAAGTAGAAGTTCAAATTGTCATGTGATTTCATAGACAGTACCTCATCCTGGGAACGAGACCAGTGCATAACAAGGTTTTTCCATTCAATGTCTTCTAAATTTAGCACAGGAGACTGCACCGGAAATTCGTTTATAGACTAGCCATCAAAGTGTGATTTCCTCAGGTAACACCGATACTGCTGCAATGCTTCCTTGAAAAGCACAAGCAAGCTTTGCTTGTCATGACTATCCAGATTGACCCTCGCCTAGTTACAACAATGTAATGTAAATCATTGATGTGTTCGATCAGCAGAAAACAGGAAAATAATAACCATGAATAATAGCACTTACACGTAAGTTGGACAGGAAGATGTGAAAATGGTGTTTGTCTTCACTATAATCTTCCCATGATGGGAATATATGCACGTAGTCCCTAACAACATTGAAAGCATTGTCTTTTAAACTGGGAATAAATGGAATGGGGTTCCAATCTGCAGGAATTGGCTGTCTCTGTAGTTGGGATAGGTCTTCGGCCGGTGGACTTGTTGTACTTTTTGCTGGAGTGGGATTTTTCTGTGGTACGGCTGGTGCTATGGAAAATGAAATCACTATACCTTTTGCTGGAGTGTAGGTCCTGTGTGGTGGGGCTAGTGGTGTGGCCAGTGAAGTATGAGTACAGTCTGCTGGAGTCGGTCCTACGTTTTGTGTCACTGGTTGTACATCCAATATAAGTGGGGCGCTGTCTGATTTCTCTGGCACCACCACGTTTTTCAAGGACTTTGCTGGTGCTCCTTCAGGTTCGGCAATCACCCTCTTCCTTTTTGATGTCTGATGCACAAGAACAACATTTGAGTGGAAAAACATGGCATGATGATAGATGGAATATGTATTGATAATGGATGGGCATGGAATCTCGAGTTATATGATGAGTAAACTAAGCAGATGGTGGTGCAACAAAGTATAAGAAATGCAAGACAACATATGCAAGATACGCGCAATCAATAAAACCTTGCCAAATTAGAACAGTCACCTTGATGGGTGAACAGGACATGCCATCTGCCTTTGACTCTAGGATGATATTCTGAACAAGAATCAACAGGTGGGGAGCATATGAGTTCCATTGCTTCCAGAAAATGGCACTCAATGCCTTGGTGCCAATTTTGTAAGTCATTGCAGTATTCCACAATATTCTTCTGATGCGCGGATTCTGATATTCACTGTAATTGCGTATAATGTTTGAGAACCACGAAAACATAAATAGTTGTGAGATTATATTTGTAATGCAGATGATATTCTAATATAGGGGCGCCCCTGTAAACACTTGTGTGCTATCACTGGATTCTAATGAGAGAGCTCATCTGTGCTGTAATATGGTGCATGCATTTATATAATCTGGCACAAGTACACAAAAAATAGGCTCTAGAAGTAAGGATAGCTCGCAGATGATAGGTTCATAATATACTGTATAGAGAGTTTATTGCCAAACCATGATAACAAGAGCACACAGCAACTAGGCAGATCATAGTGTACATAACAGGGGTACACCATAACCACGATATATAAATCGGGAAAGTGGAACTGGCTTGAAAATACGGTGTTGTATTGCCGCTAGTAATTGAAAGCCTATCGATCACATACAGGCCAGCTCTATCAGCTGTTGACTGCAGATGTCCTTGCGCCCCTTCCTGACAAGGAACATACTGTACGTACTAAATACAGAATAAACAAAGAGGAACATGTTAAAGAACAGAAGAGGAAGCATATTCTTGAGGTTACGCTTCATTGCATACAATGTTGGTTGCCCACTCATGATGAATCACAGCGCCCAAAGAAATGCAATTCCACGCTGTCTCTCTATATGTGGCAATTTTGAACAAGAGTCATTAGGATCATATTCTGAACAAGAGTCAACAGGTGGGGAGCGTATGAGTTTCATTGCATCCAGAATGGCACTCAATGCCTTGGTGCCAATTTTGTAAGTCATTGCAGTGTTTAGCTTCAAGAGTGGACTGCCGCTAGTGCTACACAAAGCAGCTACACAGATCATAGTGTAGATATAACGGGAAAACCTTAAGCATTAGAGTAAAATCAGCAAAGTGGAACTTGCTGGAATATATGTGCTAGTATTGCCAGTACGGCTAGAAAGGTTTCGGATACCAGCTCTCTTCAAGTGAAGGTGCGATACTGTTAATATCAGTGTAACTCTCAACGGCGACACAACTCCCCGCATTTCCTTGCTATTCTTATAGGATTCAAGTGGGTAGGACACTACAAATCCTATTCCTATGTTTACAAGATCCTACGAATCAAAGAGGCTCAAAGTGTCCATCACAACCGACCGTATAGACCTCTACACTGCAAATGTCCCTGCTCATCTTCAGTACAAGGAACATACTGTACTACTATCATACTCCCTCCATTCCAAAATATAAGTCTTGGTAGAGATTTCCACTATGGATCACATACAGATGTATCCAGATACATTTTAGAGTGTAGATTCATTCATTTTGCTCCATATGTAGTCCATGGTGGAATCTATACAAAGACTTGTATTTAGGAACGGAGAGAGTACATATTAAAGAAGAACGGAAGAGGTACATGGTAAAGAAGAGCAAGCAGATTTTGGATAATAAAATGTTGGTTGCGCAGTGCCCACACATGATGAACCACATAACATTAAGAATGCAACTCCCAGCTGTCTCTCGACCATTTCAGGCGGTTGGATGAAGATCCTACGTCTTCTAACCCTTCTTCTTCCTCGTCTCTGATTCTTCCCATATAGAACACCGCACGAGCCGCCGGCCGGACCACTGGCCCCCACCTCCTGTGTTCCTCCGCCACCTCCACCCCCACCCCCGCCCCAATCCCCACCCGTGTCGAGTTTTCTTCGTTCGGCGAGGCCCCACAACCACCCGAGCCCCTTCGATCGCACCGGCGAACTCCGGCGAGCTCTAAAAAATCGACTGACCCAATTTTGAAATTTAGCCTACTGTGATTTAACTAGTGTGGAATATAAAAGGGGAAAACCATAAGCATTGGGAGTATAGTGTTGAGCATGCCATGGCGGATCTGAAGGTGCAAACCGGACAAAGGAAACTTCGCAACCAAGACAAGAAATCAGAGTAAAGCAGTGGCGATCTATTTTCTTGCTGCGATAAATAAGTTGAGTAGATACGAAAGAGTACCGCCTCTGGTGCGGCGCCGTGTACGCATCTGCTGAGAATTTGACGGTGCTGCGGTAGCGATGGCTGTCAGCAGCGTGGAAGCAGATCTAGGAGGGTAGACGGTGGCGGCAGGGCACGGTGGACGAGACGGTCGTAGGAGCGGCGCCAGCAAGGTGGACGACGGCGGGGATGAAGCGAGAGGACGGGATGCAAGGATCCCGGTCCGAAGATGTGGATGAGAGAGGTCGATCTCTTGTAATGGACGGCGGCATCGGGGTATGAGCTCCGGCATGGTGGAGGAGGACGGCGGTGGATGGGTGATATGTCCCCAACGTATCTACTTTTCCAAACACTTTTGCCCTTGTTTTGGACTCTAACTTGCATGATTTGAATGAAACTAACCCGAACTGACGCTATTTTCAGCAGAACTGCCATGATGTTGTTTTATGTGTAGAAAGGAAAAGTTCTCGGAATGTCCTGAAAATTCACGGAGGGACTTTTTGGAAAATATAAAAAATACTGGCGAAAGAATCAAGACCAGGGGGCCCACACCCTGTCCATGAGGATGGGGGGCGCGTCCCCTCCCCCTGGGCGCGCCCCCTGTCTCGTGGGCCCCCTGGACCTCCATCAACCTCAACTCCAACTCCATATATTCACGTTCAGGGAGAAACTAATCAGGGAGAAAGTTTCATCGCGTTTTACGACACGGAGCCGCCGCCAAGCCCTAATCTCTCTCGGGAGGGCTGATCTGGAGTCCGTTCGGGGTTCCGGAGAGGGGGATTCGTCGCCGTCGTCATCATCAACCATCCTCCATCACCAATTTCATGATGCTCACCGCCGTGCGTGAGTAATTCCATCGTAGGCTTGCTGGACGGTGATGGGTTGGATGAGATTTACCATGTAATCAAGTTAGTTTTGTTAGGGTTTGATCCCTAGTATCCACTATGTTCTGAGATTGATGTTGCTATGACTTTGCTATGCTTAATGCTTGTCACTAGGGCCCGAGTGCCATGATTTTAGATCTGAACCTATTATGTTTTCATGAATATATGTGTGTTCTTGATCCTATCTTGCAAGTCTATAGTCACCTATTATGTGTTATGATCCGACAACCCCGAAGTGACAATAATCGGGATACTTCTCGGTGATGACCGTAGTTTGAGGAGTTCATGTATTCACTATGTGCTAATGCTTTGTTCCGGTTCTCTATTAAAAGGAGGCCTTAATATCCCTTAGTTTCCGTTAGGACCCCGCTGCCACGGGAGGGTAGGACAAAAGATGTCATGCAAGTTATTTTCCATAAGCACGTATGACTATTTACGGAATACATGCCTACATTACATTGATGAACTGGAGCTAGTTCTATGTCACCCTATGTTATAGCTATTACATGAGGAATCGCATCCGGCATAATTATCCATCACTGATCCATTGCCTACGAGATTTTCCTATATTGTTCTCCGTTTATTTACTTTTCCGTTGCTACTGTTACAACTACTACAAAACCCAAAAACATTACTTTTGCTACCGTTACCTTTATTATCATATTACTTTGCTACTAAATACTTTGCTGCAGATACTAAGTTATCCAGGTGTGGTTGAATTGACAACTCAACTGCTAATACTCAAGAATATTCTTTGGCTCCCCATGTGTCGAATCAATAAATTTGGGTTGAATACTTTACCCTTGAAAGCTGTTGCGATCCCCTACACTTGTGGGTTATCAAGACTAATTTCTGGCGCCATTGCCGCGGAGCATAGCTCTATTCTCTGAGTCACTTGGGATTTATATCTGTTGATCACTGTGAAGAACTTGAAAGACGACAGAACTACGATTTTTCCCTAACTACGAGGGGAGGTAAGGAACTGCCGTCTAGCTATGCACTAGATTCTCCTTCTGTTTTGAGTAAGCTTGCGACACCTAAACCTGCTACTGCTATGAATTCTGATATGTCAAAAGTTATTGATGATGCCACTTCTGCTATGCATGATACTTATGACATTATTACTTTAGTTGATACTACTTTGCCATTAGGTGAATTTCTTGATGAACAACTTGCTAGAGTTAAGGGGGAATGAAATTATTGAAGATGCTGTTATTGATGATAGTGATGATGAAAATTCTCCCAATGATTATGAATTGCCTGTTGTTCCTGAGGGTTATGTTATGAATGAAGAAGCTGCTAGAGCTATCTTTGCTTGCAATGATAGATATGATCTTAAGAAATTATTAGCTAAATGGAAGCATCAGTCTCTTAATGCTAGAATGAAACATGACCCTGCTTTTGCTACTTCACCTATCTGTGTTACTGATAAGGATTATGAATTCTCTGTTGAGCCTGAAATTATTACTTTAGTTGAATCTGATCCTTTTTATGGCCTTGAATCTGAAACTGTTGTGGCACATCTTAGCAAGTTGAATGATATAGCCACCCTGTTTACTCATGATGATAAATCTTGCTATTTTTATATCCTTAAGATATTTCCGTTCTCGTTAAAGGGTGATGCTAAGACTTGGTATAATTCTCTTGCTCCTGGTTGTGTGCGTAGTCCCCAGGATATGATTTATTACTTCTCTGCTAAATATTTCCCTGCTCATAAGAAACAAGCTGCCTTGCGGGAAATATATAATTTTGTGCAAATCAAAGAAGAGAGTCTCCTACAAGCTTGGGGGAGGATTCTCCGATTACTTAATGCTTTGCCCGATCATCCTCTTAAGAAAAATTAAATACTTGATATCTTTTATAATGGACTAACCGATGCTTCCAAGGACTACTTGGATAGTTGTGCTGGTTGCATTTTCAAGGAAAGAACAGTCGACGAAGCTGAATTACTGTTGAATAATATGTTGACTAATGAAAATAATTGGACTCTTCCCAAGCTAATTCCTGAGGAAATTCCTGAACCAATTAAGCCAACTCCTGAGCCTATTCGTAAACCCACTCCAAAGAAGAGAGGTGTTTTATTTCTCAGTCTTGAAGATATGCAAGAGGCAAAGAAATCAATGAAAGAAAAAGGTATAAAAGCTGAAGATGTTAAGAATTTACCACCTATTGAAGAAATACATGGTCTTAATATACCGCCCGTTGAAGAACCACATTGTCTTGATAACCCGACACAGGTAGTAAAGGTAAATTCTCTCTATAGATATGATAAAGTTGAAATCCCCTCTACTAAATTTCATAGCCCATGCTTAGATGAATTTGATGACTTTATGGCTAGACAAGAAAGTTTTAATGCTTATGTTGGTAGAGAGTTAAAGAATAATGCTTTCGAGATAGGACGCGTAAGCGATAATATGGCTAGAGTTAAAGGTGAACTCAAACTCGTTAGCAAATATGCTTCTATGGTCGCTACTCAAGCTGAGCAAGTACTCAAAGCTCAAAATGATTTGCGTGATGAATTAAATAATAAAAATGACTTTGCTGTTAGAGTGGCTACTAGAACTGGTAGAATGACTCAGGAACCTTTGTATCCTGAAGGCCACCCTAAGAGAATCGAGCAAGATTCTCAGAGAAATAATTTAGAGGCACCTAGTTCTTCTAAAAAGAAGAAAAAGAAAAACGATAGGACTTTGCATGCTTCTAGTGAACCTACTGTAGACACACCTGAGAATCCCAATGATATTTCTATCTCTGATGCTGAAACACAATCAGGTGATGAACATGAACCTAGTGATAATGTTAATGATAATGTTCATGTTGATGCTCAACCTTGCAAAAACAATGAAGTAGAGACTGAACCTGCTGTTGATCTTGATAACCCACAATCAAAGAATCAACGTTATGATAAGAGATATTTTGTTGCTAGGAAGCACGGTAGAGAAAGAGAACCATGGGTTCAGAAACCCATGCCCTTTCCTCCTAAAACATCCAAGACAAAGGATGATGAGGATTTTGAGTGCTTTGCTGAAATGATTAGACCTATCTTCTTACGTATGCGCTTAACTGATATGCTTAAGGTAAATCCCTATGCTAAGTATATGAAGGATATCATTACAAATAAAAGAAAGATACCGGAAGCTGAAATTTCCACCATGCTTGCTAATTACACTTTTAAGGGTGGAATACCAAAGAAACTTGGAGATCCGGGGATACCAACTATACCATGCTCCATTAAAAGAAATTATGTTAGAACTGCTTTATGTGATCTTGGAGCCAGTGTTAGTGTTATGCCTCTCTCTTTATATCGTAGACTTGAATTGAATAAGTTGACACCTACTGAAATATCTTTGCAAATGGCTGATAAATCAACTGTTATACCTGTCGGTATTTGTGAGGATGTGCCTGTTGTGGTTGCAAATGTCACTATCTTAACGGACTTTGTCATTCTTGATATTCCCAAGGACGATAGTATGTCGATTATCCTTGGTAGACCTTTTTTGAATACTCCAGGGCCTGTTATTTATTGCAACAAAGGTAATGTCACTTTTCATGTTAATGGTAATGAGCATACGGTACACTTTCCGAGGAACCAATCTCAAGTTCATAGCATCAATTCTATTGGAAAAGTTCCAACTATTATTATTGGAGGTTTTGAATTTCCTCTCCCTACTATCAAGAAAAAGTATGATATTCTTATTGTTGGGGATTTTCATATCCCCGCTGAGGTAAGTTAGTGTTATTCGAAATTTCTCCGGTTCCGTGTTATTCGAAATGAGTTTGTTAACAAGACTTGATCAACCTTGTTAGTGGATTCATTTTGATGATCATGAGATGGATGAAATTAGAAGGCACAACCTTCTGTACCCTCTTTTTACTTTCTGTTATTTAGAATAAATAAAGCAAAAATAGTATTATCTGTCTGTTTTCTGAATTATCCGTGCATTAAAAAATAGCCCGAAAATAAAAGTACTCCAAATGCCCTGCAAATTTAGTATGATTTTTTATGGAATATTTGAGGATTTTAGGCACTGAAAACACTGCAGGAGGGGCAAGCACCAGGCCACGAGAGTGGAGGGCGCGCCCACCCCACCTGGGCATGCCCCCCTGTCTCGTGGGCCCTGGTGGCCCCCCTCCACTTGTGCCAGCACCCACACACTTCATCTTCTACCCAAAAAAATCCCCATCCAGCTCAAGCATGAGTTCTAGCTCATTTTGTTGCGATTTCCGATCTCCTTGCTCAAAGTTCCATTCACAAAACTGCTTTGGGAGATTGTTGCTTGGTATGTGACTCCTCCATTGGTCCAATTAATTTTTTTTCAAGGGCTTTATTCATTGCAAATTTTTGCTGCATAGGTGACCATGTTCTTGAGCTTGCATGTTAAATTTATGAGGTCCCAAGAAATTATAATGCATGATATAGGCTCTAGGCACTTGTAGGAGTAGTTGCTACCAATCATGTTTAGTTTTATTCACTTTTATTTTGAAGTTACTAAAATTTCAGAAATTTTCAAAAAATGTTAAGGAAACTTTTGAGGGGCTCTTCTAGCCAAGGCTCTCAGGAAAAACAAGCCAAAGAGAAGGAAAAAGCCAAGTATAATCTTCCTCGCTTAGCGGAAGTACGGTCGTGTGAATGGCCATGCGATGATTTCTTGAAAGAAGCTGGAATTCATGAAGATTTTTATTCTTTGCTAGAGAACACCGTCCTCACCGGTTTTCTCCACGACCGGATCGATCAGTACCTCTTACTCACCAATATTTTCGTGCAAATTTTTTATTATTATCCTAAGAAGTCACCGCCTACAATATCATTTCATTTATATGATGAATTCAGAGAAATGTCTCTACGTAATTTTTGCGCGGTGTGTAGGATACCCTATGTGGGAGAATTAGAGGAACCCCATCGTAAAGATGTGGATGGCTTTGTTAACACTATAGCCGTAGAGGAGCCAAAGAAGGGTTCCGAGGCAAAAATCTCTATCACACATTTTCCTGTTTTACGCTACTTTGCCATATTTGCTAGTAGATGCTTGATTGGTCATGGAAATAGTGGAAACCTTAGTGTTCCTGATATTATCATTCTTCAACATACTTTGCTCAGAGATAATAGTTTTAGTATGGGTGCCGTTGTTGCTAAACGGTTAGCCCTGAATCATACAAAAGGCCCCATATTCGGAGGTATCTATGCTTCACGTCTTGCTAGACATTTTCAGATACCTATTAGGCACTATGAGAAAGAGGAGACAAAATTGCCTCCTCACATTTTAGATTACAAGAGCATGGTAGCACACACATTTATTGTTGACAACAAAGAGAAGATGCTCTTGTATAACCTTAGATTTAATAAGAAACACAATGAGACTATTATTTTGCCTGCGCCTCTGTTGTTTGATTTGCTTGCAGAAAATTTTCTCGTCACGCCGGAGGCGGTGTATGCTCATCGAGCCCAAGCATCCACCCCAGAACCTGAACCTGAGCCGGAACCTGCACTGGACCCTTATCGTGCATCATCTTTCCACTGGGATCCGGAGATGACCAGCCAGTGGTATCCTGATTACACTTCCCAGTACACCGGAGAGAGTAGCAACGGTCCTTGGTATTAGACCAACTTAGGCCAAAAGCCTAAGCTTGGGGGAGTATGTATTTCTCACCGACTTTACATTCATGTTCACACACTAGTCGTCGGTGCTCATACTATTTCATTGTATTATCCATGTTAGTTTAGTTTTATTTTTCGCTTTCTTCTTGTGTGTTTGATAAACCTTGAGAAAAACCAAAAAAATTAGTAGTTTAATTTCCATGCTTGTGGTAGAATTAAAACGAAAACCCCAAAAGATTTCTCGTTCTTCTTTTACTTGTTGGGAGCTTTCCCATGCAAATAATTTTCTTTTCTTTTCTTTCCTTTGGGGGTCGAGAAGACCATATTGAAAATGTTTAGTGGCTCTCATATGCATGATTGTTTATTTAACTTAGAGCCCATATTACTATGTCTTCTCTCTTGAGTTGAATGCTTGCAGATTCCAGCTTAGTCCAATGCACGTGCACTCTTATTATTATACACATCGTTCGGTCGTGCAAGTGAAAGGCAATAATGACGATATATGATGGACTTATTGGGATGAGAAAAGCTGGTATGAACTCGACCTCTCTTGTTGTTGTAAATATGATGAGTTCATCATTTCTGATTCAGCTTATTATGAAGTAAACATATTTGCAATGACATTTGGTGATTATAGTTGCTTATGCCATGCTTGATTAGCTATGAGTTATAATGGTTTACCTTGCGTGCCAACATGCTATTAGAATGATTATGATGTGGTATGATGGGATGGTATCCTCCTTTGAATGAATTGAGTGACTCGACTTGGCACATGTTCACGCATCTAGTTCAAACAAATCAACATAGCCTTCATGATATTTATGTTCATGGTGGATTATATCCTACTCATGCTTGTACTCGGTTAATTAATTTTAATGCATGTTTATGACAGTTGTCGCTCTCTTAGTTGGTCATTTCTGTTGGCGTTCTGGGAACGGGGGTCCCCAGACTTGCCTGCCTGCGGCCTGCAGCGTGGCTCGAAGGAGGCCCAGCGCAGCCCATCTTCATCAACACAAGCTCAAGACCCTCGCGAGGGGCCAAGCCTCACGGGGCGGATGACAAGGAGCTTCCTCAGGCACGGCCTCGTCAGGCTGGCTCATGAGGAGGCGGAGAGTTCAAGGCGGGGTACCTCGTGAGGTGCCCATGACGCAAGCCATGACGACCAAGGGCGCCAGTCGGGCGCCAGCCCGCGCAGTGTCCTCCTTTCCACTTTGGTGCAAAGGGGACAAGCGCAGGCGAGAGCATCGGACAAAGGCGTCCATTTCGGTGCAACAAGACCAAGACCAGCCCAACGGCCGGAAGGAAGTCATTGTGGAGCCCAAGCCGGCGTCACCACCAGAGCCTTTGACAGGCGAGGACCAACTTTAGTCAGGATAAGTGTACCCGCTGTTCCCCTTCAAAATGGCCAATTGTTGGCGCCCTTCTCGCTCAATATTTGGGAAGAGGCCCAGGGCCTTTTGCCTATAAATAGGACTAGCCACCCAGGGACGGACGACGAGCATCTAGAGATCAGCCAGAGGGGATCCGCACCCAAAGATCAGCCAGAGAGAGAGAGAGAAAGAGAGAGAGAGATAAGCGAGTGAACTCACCCTAGCAGTTCATCGCACCCGTTCAAGAACAGCCCCTCGCGAGGCTGTTCTGCCCTGTATTGTTCATCATCAAGCCCAAGAGGCAATCCACACACCACACACTGGAGTAGGGTATTACACCACAATGGTGGCCTGAACCAGTATAAATCTTGTGTCTCTTGTGCTGTTCAGTTTGGTAGTTTAGGTCCCAGCGGTTCGGTAGAGGGTTGAATCTCTGCGCGCACCCCAGTGTTCGAACCTCAAGGGTCTGCCGGAACCCGAAATCCGACATTTGGCGCGCCAGGTAGGGGTGCGCCGGAGTTTGCCTTCCATCGCCCCGTTCTTCCCCGACCACCGCATCCATGTCTGAGGCTCGTCGGGATCGCGCTGAGCGCCGAGCCGCCCTCGCTTCCCATGTCGCCCAGACGGCTCCCGTCGGCGGGCGCCCTCGTCGTTCCTCGTCACCCGCCGTCAACGCCGCCACCGGCCCGGCGGGGAACGAACAACAAGCATCGTCCCAGCACCCGTCCATGAGGCGGGACGGCCGCACTGCCACGCCCTCGCTCACCCCCGCTGGTTCATCGTCACGCGCACCCCGCGCGGCCATGGAGGCCCGAGCTGCGCTCATCACAGCAAACGAGCTCCCGCGCTACCGCCCCATCGATGACGTCTACGAAGAGTGGCTCGACTGAGTCGCCGAGCTTGTCCGCGCCGTCCTTCTCGCTGCACCACACCCCGCCTTGCGCGGGCAATGAAGCTCCTGGGCGCCTCAGCCGCCTCCTCCTCAAGAATGCGCCCTGGCACCAAGGCACGCGGCCCCTGGGCAGAACCCGCTCCGTCAGGCGCCAGCGCGGCAAGAGCAGAGCTGCCAAGAAGTCCCTCGCCCTCGAGAAGCTGCCCGAGGGCTCCCTGCTCCAGCACGTCAAGACCCTGCGCTGCCCCCAGCCGCGGCGCATGGGGACCCACAAGACCAAGCTCACCATCGTCCAAGGCCCCCTGTGGCCACGGCGGGCTGCCGCGCCTTCACCCCCGAGCTGCGCAGCGTCGCGTGGCCAGGCAAGTTCAAGCCAGCACGGCTGACCCCGCGGAGTTCCTCCAACTCTACGAGTTGGGCATCGAGGCCGCCAACGGGGACGAAAAGGTCATGGCGAACTGGTTTCCCATGGCACTCAAGGACGGAGCTCGCACCTGGCTCCTGAATCTGGCTCCAGGCACGATCTCCTCCTGGGGCGAGATGCGCACCCGCTTCATCGCCAACTTCTAGGGTACTCGTGACCGGCCACCCGCCGTGAGCGACATGCGCCGTATCAAGCAGCAACCAGGGGAAACCCTGCAGAAGTACATCCAGCGCTTCAACAACGCGCGCCTCAAGATCCCCAGGGTAACGGAGGAGGCCATCATCTCAGCCTTCTCCGACGGCGTGCGCGACGTCAAGATGAAGGAGGAGCTGGCAATGCATGAAGACCTATGCACCTCCTTGGAGCTGTTCAACTTGGCGACCAAGTGCGCCAGGGCCGAGGAGGGGCGCCTCTCCCTCCTCGAGCTGCTTGCCGTGGACCCCGAAAAGAAGAAGCCCAAGGCCAAGGACGTGAAGCGCAAGGGAGCTGCCGTACTCGCAGCCGAGCCAGACACCAAGCGGGGCAGAGATCAGCCTGAATCCTCCAAGGGCAGTCGGTACTGCATGTACCACGACCTCCACACCCACAACACCAATGAGTGCCAAGAGCTCCGGGCCGTGCGTGAGGGAAGGGTCGGCAGACGTCCTGACCGCAACGACCGAGGAGGAGGAAGGAATCCAGGACATTGGGAAGACCGCGGCCCACGCCAAGGGTGGCGCGACCAGCCTCGCGAGGATCGCTGGCAGGACCCGCCTCGCGAGGGGGGCTGGAGGGATCAACCTCGCGAGGATCGCCCGCAAGGGAATGCAGGCCTCCCTCCGCTGCCGCCACAGCCAAGGAGAAATGAAGACCATCATCAGGACGAGGGGGCTGGGGGCTTCCAGGAACCACGCGCAATCGCTTGCATCCTGGGCGGAGCTCAAGCCCCAGCCTCTCAGCGCATCTTCAAGCAGTTCGCCCATGGAGTAAATGCAGTCCTCCCCAAGCTCGAGGCCACGCGCCCTCTCAGGTGGTCGGCATGCGCCATCACATTCAGCTCAGCGGATCAGCTAAAGTGTGCAGCCACAGCCGGAGTCCTCCCGATGCTTTGTTCCCCAATCATCAGCAACGTACTAGTCACCAAGACCCTCATCGACGGCGGGGCAGGGCTCAACGTCCTGTATATGGAAATGTTCAACAATCTTCAAGTGCCCTACAGTCAACTTCAGCCAACCAAGCCCTTCTCCGGAGTCACCGACGGCTCCACGGTCCCGATAGGGCAGGTCCACCTTCCTGTCACCTTCGGAGCACGCGACAATTACCGCACCGAGCTCATCGACTTCGACGTCGCCCACATTCGCCTGCCGTACAACGCCATCCTCGGGTACCCGACGCTGGCCAAGTTCATGGCCGTAACCCACCACGGCTACAACGTCCTCAAGATGCCAGGAAGCGGCGGGGTCATCACGGTGCCCTGCGAAGAGAGGGACGCAGTGTGCTCCCTGGAGAGAGCCTTTCAGGCCGCGTCGCTGGAAGACCTGGACCGCGGAGGCAGGAGGCTTCCTGAGGCCGCCCCCAAGAAGAAGAAGACAACGACCGACCCGGCCCCTCCGGAGGCAGGCCCCTCTGGGCCCGCACCTGCTCAGGGGGAGCCTCCCTCCATCGCATAGGGAGGCGCGCCCGGCGCCCTCCTCAGGCAGGGCTCGGGGGCTCTCCCCTGGAGGGCCGCCGACCTCGCCAAGGTCACGAGGGAGGCGCTTGGGCACCATGTGGAGGCGTGCTTCGAAGCCCGTTTCCCTCAAGAAGGAGCAAGGCAAGGAGGGCCAAACCCTCAGGAGTTCGTCAGCAAGGCCATTCAGGAGTTATAGGAGTCAAGGGTCATGAGAGGCAGCCGCCGCCTACCTGCCGTGGCCCCCCACCCAGGCGAGGATGGTAGGCTGCGCGTCTGCATCGACATACCGGGGCTCAACCGAGCCGCGTCTCAAGAGCGCCTCTGGCCCTCGTGAGTGGGACGTTGCGAGGGTCCGCCCCACAGCTACGTGCGCATGCCCTTCGGCTTGCCAAACGCGCTGCTGCGCACCAACATCTCATGAGGGCCATCCTGGAGGCTCAAGAGATCAGGCGTGCCGCAGCCCTGGCGGAGATGGAGATGGCCCGCGAGGAGCCACCAGCGCCTCCGGAGCCTCTCGAGGCCCCAGGGCCTGGGGGCTCATGAGGAACGGCTCCCGCAGCCCACCGAGTCTGCTACACCAACACCCCTTCGTCTCCAGCGTCATCAGGTGACATCTTTCAAGTTTTCATTTCCAGCTGGGAGCGCCCTCAGGGCCGCATTATTCCCAGGTCGCGTGGGTCCGCCCCTGTGGCATGTATCCCCTTTTATTTTCATGTTCTTAGCTTACCTTGTTGGGGGCACCCCTCGGGCTGCATCATCCCCAAGCCACTCGGGCCAGTCCCAGCAGCATGTATCCTTCTTGCGCTTATCTTAGGGCTATGCTTTCAATCCACCATGCTTGTTATTTGGTGCCTTTTTCTCCTGGGTGTCGGAATCTTGGGCATTAAAGGGGGGGTGCCTGAGCATCATGACTCGGGGCTCCTACCGGCTCTCCGGCCCTCACCCTCTGGTCTTGTCCATGGCATCGCGACCTGGCATGCCAGCGACGGCTGAGACCAGTCCGAGAGCCGGGACCCGAGGACGTAGAGTTTCGTCATCTAACCCAGCTTGCGCGTTAAAGGGGGGGGTGCCTGAGCATCGCGACTCAGGGCTCCTACCGGATCTCCGGCCCTCACCCTCTGGTCTTGTCCATGGCATCGCGACCTGGCATGCCAGCGACGGCTGAGACCAGCCCGAGAGCCGGGACCCAAGGACGTAGAGTTTCGTCATCTAACCCAGCTTGCTCGTTAAAGGGGGTGCCTGAGCATCGCGACTCAGGGCTCCTACCGGCCCTCCGGCCCTCACCCTCTGGTCTTGTCCATGGCATCGCGACCTGGCATGCCAGCAATGGCTGAGACTAGCCCGAGAGCCGGGACCTGAAGACGTAGAGCACCGACATCTGGCCAAATTTGTAGGAACACACTCGAAGATAAGGCCCAGAGCCAGGCGCAACCCGCCTTGGGGTAGGGCCCCGTGAGTCCCGCGCTGGCTCACGGGTGCCCAGATACACCTCGTCAAGCCCTACCGTGCCAGCCACGTGTCAGGGTGGGGCTGTATACGCCCCGGGGGCTCCTCCCGGAGGGGAGCCCCCTCCCACGCACTAGTGGAAGCACCATGCTCCGCGCTGGCTGACGACACTGCCGAGGAGCGGCTATGCCCGTACGCATATGGAAGCGCTATGCTCCACGCTGGTGATAAACAACTGAGGGTGGCCTCCAAGCCGCATCAACCTCAGGGAGCCCGGAGCTCAGTGTCTGGCCTTGTCGCAACGCCTCCCCTCGGGAGTGCCGCGCGAAGGGGTTGGGCATGTGGGCTGCGCCTGGGTCACGCCCAGACGCACGCCACCTGGCCAGGCCCCCCGGGCCTGGTTCGTCGCGCGTCCCTCCCCGAGCGGAGCCAAGGTACGAAGGTCGTTTGAGCATCATGGGGGACTCCTGAGCATCACGACTCAGGAGCCTAACTGGTCACGTAGCCCCTCACTCCTTAGTTCCGAAAGGCTAACGACGGTTGAGGTATGCGCGGGGCCGGGCTCTGCAGACGTAGAATGGCAGATCCACTCGCATCTCACCTCCCTAAGGAGTCACCCCCACATCTCACCTCCCTACTTGCTATTCGAGCGCCAAGGGGGACTCCTGAGCATCGCGACTCAGGAGCCTAACTTGTCACATAGCCCCTCACTCCTTGGTCCCATCCTGGTTTCCGGTCGGGGCCAATGGCGGCTGAGGTATGCGCGGGGCCGGGCTCTGCCGTCGTAGAACATAAGCAAGTAGGAAGGAATAATGCAAATTTCAGGGAATTCAAAAGCAAATATTACAGTCCATGCTGTTATCACAGCATCAAACATAAGTTTTAACGCCTCCCCGAGGCATGGTACATGTGCAGGAATTAAAAGCAGGACGGGAGCCACGACGGAGTCACTTGCCGGCGGGAGAGCTGCGCGGAGCAGGTTCGCCTTGTGGAGCAGCAGGGCTAGCAGCGCTCTGCTTCGGCCTGGTACTAAAGGCCCGGAACTTCCCCAGCAGGGCCTCTGCACGACCCTTCACGGCCTCAGCAGTGGCAGCGGCACGCTCGCCGCTCGCTGGCTCCAGTAGGCTGTCGAGGTCGATGTTGGGGTCACGAAGATAGATGTGGGTGAAGACCCGCGTCAGCGCTGCAGAAGACAAGACGCGTGCCTCGGCCTCGGCCGTGGGGCCAAGGCCAAGGGTGATGTCGTGAAGGGCGCGAACCAGGAAGGGAAGCAGCTTGGCGGGGCCATCCTCCTCGCCGACCAGTGGGCTCTCAAGGCTGCTGTCATAAAGTGTCTTCAGCGAAGTGCGAGCTTTCTCTTCCATGTCCGCTAAAGCCACGCGATCCTCGGCAAGAACCCGGGCCTTGCCATCCAGCTCAACCTTCCTCGCCTCCAGCTCTTGCTCCAGCGCGCCCAGGCGGCCACGACGCCTCTTGAGCTTGGCCTCCAGGTCCCTGACGGCTGCGTCACGAGCCTTCATGCTTTCCTCCTGCTCTTGGCGAAGGCGGACCTCCTCGGCAAGCTGGTTCTGCAGGCCCTTCAGCTCGCTCTCCAGCGTCTCACAGCGACCTCAGACGCTAGCTGCCTCCCCAAGGGTAGAATCGCGGGCAACCTTCGCCTCAAGGACGGCCTGCTTCTCCTCGTCGCAAGTCGTCGAGGCCTGGACCAGCACCGCCCGTATCGAAGCATCGGAGCGAATCCAGCTAGAAGCCAGCTCCAAGCGCCCGGCCACTAGACGAGGGCGCCCAGAAGATCCTGCCGCAGACAGTCCAGTCCGGCAACGGTGCGATCCAGAACAGTATTCGGGGAAGCAGCAGTCGGTGGAGTAGGAGGAGAAGACAGCAGCGTGACCACAGTATCCTGAGGCGGAACCAGCTGCGCCACGACGGCAGTGGAGGCAGCGTCAAGCAAGGGCACCTCGGGAGTCGCCTGGGTCAAGGGGGCTGAGCTCGCCCCAGCAGGCTCAGCCTGACCTCGCGAGGATGCCCGGGCAGGAGAGGCCTGCGCGTCACGGTCACCTTCTTTCTCGGGCAGGGGCACTGTCACGGATGGGGCCTCAGGAGCTCCCTTCGGCTTCTTTGCTGTGGGCGCCAGCCTGGTCGGGAGATACAAGCATCAAGTCTCGGCAACAAAACAATAATCAAGACAGGAATCGAGCACTTACAGGTCGTCGCAGGAGGGCTCAAGCAGCCTCCGGCCATACTTAAAGCCCGAGAGCTGGCTGCAAGGGTCAACTTCAAGGAGCTCGGGAGCAGGAGGTGCACCTGCGGATCGCCTCGGGGCCGGGGCAGACCCGCGGGGGATCAGCCCAGTCCAGTCCTTCTTCGGGATCGGAGGCAGGCTCCCGCCGCCCTGCTCATCCTCATCCTCGTCGTCGTCACTCTTGGGGAGGCGGAGAGTGTGGGACCTGAGCCGAAGGGGAGGAGCCCTTGACTCCGCCTCTAAGTCAACCCCCTCTTCCCGCTCCCCTTCTTCCTCCTCTTCGCTAGAGTCGCCGGAGGACACGTCCACCAGGTCTTCTGGAGCCTCCGCGGGCATGGGCCCGTCCCCGTTGAAGACGGGCATGGACCCCACTACCTGCTCCCAATCCTCGCGAAGGAACATGGGCTTAGGGGCGCCCTCCAGCCTCGCCATGTCACCCCCAACCAAGGACTGGAGGACCGCAGCCAGATCCTCGTCGGCCAAGACCACGGGGCTCGGGTGAGGCCTCCACATCGGAAGCGAGTACTGACGGAGCGGAGCCAGCTGATGCTCCAGGAACTCCCTGAGCAGCGACGCACTGGTCAGCTTCGCGGTCACCATGCTGGCCGGCCTCAGATCTGCGTCCATCTTCTCCAACACCAGCTTCGTGCAGGGATCCAGAAGCTCCACTCGGGACCAGTCGTCGGAGCTCGCAGGGTGCTCCGTGGGCAGGATCAACCGAGGGTGGGTGCGCCCAGCATCCAACAAGACCCACTTGATCCTGAAGCCCTCAATCCTCTTCCCAGGGTTCAAAATGGCGATGGAGCCGCCGTACGCGATGAAGCTCGCACACGCGGAGGCAGAGCCACGGGAGGTCCGGAGGGAGAAGTAGTGGCGCAGCAAGGCCACTGAGGGTTTCACCCCTACGTGGGCCTCACAATAGTAGGCGAAGATCGCCAGAAGAAGGATGGAGTTGGGATGGAGGTGCAGAGCTTGAATATTGTAGTGGCGGAGGACAGAGAAGAAGAACTCAGAAAAGGGAGGCACCAGGCCGGCGACGATGGCGCTCACGAAGAGCGGATAGAAGGTGCTCCCTCGTCCTTCAGGGACGGAGGAGCCGGCCTTGAACGCCTTCGTCCCGTCGATGCCCTGCACCGCCGCCATCTGGCGCACCAGGGCAAGGCTCGCCGCTGACACGTTTGGCGGGTCCAAGGCAGGCGAGTACCAAGCTCCGGCCGGGGCTTGGCGAGGCGCCATGACTGGCTAGGGCGCGCAGGCGGAGTAGATCCGAAGACTTCGGAAGCAGGAAGGAGAGGTGCAAGAAAGGGGATCTGAGCAGCAACTTGAGGAAGTAAAGGAGGCAAGGGAGATGCTGCTCCTTTATCAACCCGCGCAGTTGCACAGGCGCCCACGTCTAATCAACTGCCACATGGCGCCCAAGGCTGTAGGCTGTTAGGGCCCACGACGCTTCGCACTTGCCCTTTCGCCTCTCTGCTCGGCCAAGTTCGGGCGCGCCGTGGGCCCGGGGGCTACTGTCGGCGTTCTAGGAACGGGGGTCCCCAGACTTGCCTGCCTGCGGCCTGCGGCGTGGCTCGAAGGAGGCCCAGCGCAGCCCATGTTCATCAACACAAGCTCAAGACCCTCGCGAGGGGCCAAGCCTCGTGGGGCGAACGACAAGGAGCTTCCTCAGGCACGACCTCGTCAGGCTAGCTCATGAGGAGGCGTAGAGTTCAAGGCGGGGTACCTCATGAGGTGCCCATGACGCAAGCCATGACGACCAAGGGCGCCAGTCGGGCGCCAGCCCGCGCAGTGTCCTCCTTTCTTCTTTGGTGCAAAGGGGGCAAGCGCAGGCGAGAGCATCGGGCAAAGGCGTCCATTTCGGTGCAACAAGACCAAGACCAGCCCAACGGCCGGAAGGAAGTCATTGTGGAGCCCAAGCCGGCGTCACCACCAGAGCCTTTGACAGGTGAGGACCAACTTTAGTCAGGATAAGTGTACCCGCTGTTCCCCTTCAAAATGGCCAATTGTTGGCGCCCTTCCCGCTCAATATTTGGGAAGAGGCCCAGGGCCTTTTGCCTATAAATAGGACTAGCCACCCAGGGACGGACGACGAGCATCTAGAGATCAGCTAGAGGGGATCCGCACCCAGAGATCAGCCAGAGAGAGAGAGAGAGAGAGAGAGAGAGAGAGAGAGAGAGAGAGAGAGAGAGAGAGAGAGAGAGAGAGAGAGAGAGAGAGAGAGAGAGAGATAAGCGAGTGAACTCACCCTAGCAGTTCATCGCACCCGTTCAAGAATATCCCCTCACGAGGCTGTTCTGCCTTGTATTGTTCATCATCAAGCCCGAGAGGCAATCCACACACCACACACTGGAGTAGGGTATTACACCACAATGGTGGCCTGAACCAGTATAAATCTTGTGTCTCTTGTGCTGTTCAGTTTGGTAGTTTAGGTCCCAGCGGTTCGGTGAGGAGCGAGTCGGTAGAGGGTTGAATCTTCGCGCGCACCCCAGTGTTCGAACCTCAAGGGTCTGCCGGAACCCGAAATCCGACAGTTTCCCAGTATTTTGCTAGCCTTCACCTGTACTAAGCGGGAATACTGCTTGTGCATCCAAACTCCTTAAACCCCAAAGTTGTACCATATGAGTCCACCATACCTTCCTATATGTGGTATTTACCTTCCGTTCCAAGTAAATTTTTATGTGCCAAACTCCAAACCTTCAAATGAAATTCTATTTTGTATGCTCGAGCAGCTCATGTTACAACTAGGGCTGCCTATATCTTCCATGCTAGGTGGGTTATTCTCAAGAGGAGTGGAGTCCGCTCCTCATTCACGAGAAAGGGCCAGTAACCGGGATGCCCAGTCCCATGATCCAAAAAGATCAAAGCAAATCAAAATAATTAAACAAAACTCCCCCAGGGCTGTTGTTAGTTGGAGGCACTTGTTGTTTCGAGCAAGCCATGGATTGATGCTTGTTGGTGGTTGGGGGAGTATAAACCTTTACCATTCTATTTGGGAACTGCCGATAATGCATGTAGTATGGAAGATACAACCATCTCATAGTTGTTGCGTTGACAGCAAAAGTATGCCGCTCAAAATGTTATTCAATCTCTATTTTAAAATCGAGCTCTGGCACCTCTACAAATCCCTGCTTCCCTCTGCGAAGGGCCTATCTATTTACTTTTATGTTGAGTCATCACCCTTCTTATTAAAAAGCACCCGCTGGAGAGCACACTGTCATTTGCATTCATTACTATTGGTTTATATTGGGTATGACTTGACTGGATCTCTTTTACCATGAATTACAATGTTTAGTCAGTCCTTGATCTTTAAAGGTGCTCTGCATTTATGTTTTGCGGTCTCAGAAAGGGCTAGCAAGATACCATTTTCTTATATCATGTTATGATTGTTTTGAGAAAGTGTTGTCATCCAAGTTTTATTATTATGGCTCGCTAGCTGATTATGCTATTGATATGAGTAACTGTGAGACCTGGGTGTTATTGTGAGTATGGTTAGTTTATAATATTTGCTGAAACCTGAATGCTGGCTTTTCATGTTTATAACAACAAGAGCAAACAGAGTTTGTAAAAGTTTTTCTTTATCACTTTCAGTTTATCAACTGAATTGCTTGAGGACAAGCAAAGGTTTAAGCTTGCGGGAGTTGATACGTGTCCAACATATCTACTTTTCCAAACACTTTTGCCCTTGTTTTGGGCTCTAACTTGCATGATTTGAATGAAACTAACCCGGACTGACGCTGTTTTCAGCAGAACTGCCATGATGTTGTTTTATGTGTAGAAAGCAAAAGTTCTCAGAATGTCCTGAAAATCCATGGAGGGACTTTTTGGAAAATATAAAAAATAATGGAAAAAGAATCAAGACTAGGGGCCCACACCCTGTCCACGAGGGTGGGGGCGCGCCCCCTCCCCCTGGACGCGCCCCCCTGTCTCGTGGGCCCCCTGGACCTCCACCAACCTCAACTCCAACTCCATATATTCACGTTCGGGGAGAAAAAAATCAGGGAGAAAGTTTCATCGCGTTTTACGACACGGAGCCGCCGCCAAACCCTAATCTCTCTCAGGAGGGCTGATCTGGAGTCCGTTCGGGGCTCCAGAGAGGGGGATACGTCGCCGTCATCATCATCAACCATCCTCCATCACCAATTTCATGATGCTCACCGCCGTGCATGAGTAATTCCATCATAGGCTTGCTGGACGGTGATGGGTTGGATGAGATTTACCATGTAATCAAGTTAGTTTTGTTAGGTTTGATCCCTAGTATCCACTATGTTCTGAGATTGATGTTGCTATGACTTTGCTATGCTTAATGCTTGTCACTAGGGCCCAAGTGCCATGATTTCAAATCTGAATCTATTATGTTTTCATGAATATATGTGTGTTCTTGATCCTATCTTGCAAGTCTATCGTCACCTATTATGTGTTATGATCCGACAACCCCGAAGTGACAATAATCGTGATACTTCTCGGTGATCACCGTATTTTGAGGAGTTCATGTATTCACTATGTGCTAATGCTTTGTTTCGGTTCTCTATTAAAAGGAGGCCTTAATATCCCTTAGTTTCCGTTAGGACCCCGCTGCCACGGGAGGGTAGGACAAAAGATGTCATGCAAGTTCTTTTCCATAAGCACGTATGACTATTTACGGAACATGCCTACATTACATTGATGAACTGGAGCTAGTTCTGTGTCACCCTATGTTATAGCTATTACATGAGGAATCACATCCGGCATAATTATCCATCACTGATCCATTGCCTACGAGCTTTTCATATATTGTTCTTCGCTTATTTACTTTTCTGTTGCTACTGTTACAACTACTACAAAACCCAAAAACATTACTTTTGCTACCGTTACCTTTATTATCATATTACTTTGCTACTAAATACTTTGCTGCAGGTACTAAGTTATACAGGTGTGGTTGAATTGACAACTCAACTGCTAATACTGAAGAATATTCTTTGGCTCCCCTTGTGTCGAATCAATAAATTTGGGTTGAATACTTTACCCTCGAAAGCTGTTGCGATCCCCTACACTTGTGGGTTATCAATGGGGTTGCGGACGTCGGCGGGCGGAGGAGGGTGGGTGGAGAGGGTGTTTTGGTGCCCACGGAGTACGAATGGGGAAAAGGGAGGTAGAGAGGAAGGGGGGAACCATGTATTCAGGGCGCGCTTGTCTCAAATGCGAGGAAATTACAAACTTAGCCCCCGTTTCAAATTTCTACTACATCACAGCAATATTAGTCGGTTGGGGATAGGACGGTAATCTCGCATACACCGAATATTTGCCGACGAGAGTTTGTTTTTGGCGCCCACCGTGTATGAATATGAATCGGGGAGGGAGTCGATTTCGGCCGAGGACACACTGTGTTTTGGCGCCCACCGTGTATGAATCCGGGTGAGAGGCGGTTACATCACCTTTGGGTGAAATTACAAACCTACCCCTATTAAAACCTATAGAAATCGAGCAGATAGGCTTTGCATGGCAGGGATAGGCAGTAGTAATTTCCATCTCGCAGATTTTGGTTTCGGGCGGTTACTGCGACTTTCCCCACTTCGTTCAAATTTTGCAGAGTGCACGTTTACCGTGCCAACTCAATTCGAATCCCGTTTGTATTCTATTTTTTCGGACGGGATCCATTTTCAATTGGAATTACATTCTATATACATCATTTTTTATATATACTTTAAAAAGCACAACACCATTTATACATAAATATGGTTTACAAATGGCATGATCTCAGATTCATAAGGTTGTATCCATCAATTTGGATTTTCAAATATTTGAAACCACTTTATGTTGAAATCCAATGTATGCATTCCTCGCTAAATGTCTCCAATTAATGTGTGTTTCATGCGGGTTTTTTTTACTTCTCAAACATGTATAATGTGTTTCACACACGCAACATATAGTGTAATCCCGTTTAGACATTAATTGCATATAAACCATGCATTGTTTGTAATTAAAGAATCTATGGATCACCAATATTGATAAACTATATAACATTACACATGTGCCCAAATTCAAATGAATATGCATGTTTGATACACCAATTTGTGTTATGATATTATCGATGTCGTGATCTCCAGTTTAAATATTTGAATCCCCTTTAATCCAAATATTCGTCTCATATAGCTATCACTCATGCTTATATAGGACTATCTCTCTGGACCTATACGCGTTCATCGTCTCTCAGGTATCTCTCATGCTACCTGTATGTCGACAATGATCTTTTATCTTCGTAACACACTGACGGTACTCTCTCCCTCGACCTTCATCACTCTATCTCTCTCTAAGTATATCTCACTCCCTGCTATGTGTCTCTAACTATGATTCTCCATGTGGAATCTCTTTCTCTCACACAAACACAAAACTTTGTCTCCCGGGGTCTCATTTCTCTCTACTATTCCTATTAAATGTCTTTCACTCCTTAGATATGAGAACCTACGACTCTTCCTATTAAATATCTCTTTCTCACACACATACACAAACTCTGTCTCCCAGGGTCTCATATTTCTCCATTGTTCTCTTGTATGTCGCTCACACACACTCTCTCTCCCTAGAGATATCTTGCGTTCCCTCATATGTCTCTCTAGCTATCACTCTCGTTGTGAAATATCTTTCCCTCTCGCAGACACAAAACTCCGTCTCTCGGGATCTCATTTCTCTCTGATATCTGTTTGTATGTGACTCACATGCACCCTCTCTCTATCTCTCACACACCAACACACATAACTCAGCCTTCTGATCCACTCGAATCCTATCTCTAACGCACACTAGCTAGCATCTTTATTTTCTATTTATCTGTTTCTCCATCAACCTTCTTTCTTGCCCTCACTCTTGATTCCTATCACGCACACTACATATGTTTCTCTCTACATGCAGTCAAGTGCCCTCTCTCACACATATATAACTTCACCCTCTGAACCACCCGACGATCATCTCCAACACCCAAACTAGTGGATGTCCCTCTAGCTAGCATCTCCATCTTTTTGTATCTATCTGTAGTTTCTCCGTCAGCATTTATTTCTCGCACGAAGTCTTGCTTCCTATCACCCACACTATATATGTCTCTCCATACATATGCATTTATAGGTTGATCTCTTTTGCACAATCGTTGCGCCTCACTCCCTCTGCTCGCCATAGATGCATGCTCCAGCCCACGCCACTATCTCTTAAAGACAAAAACACATGCTCAATTGTCGGGCCTTCTTCCCTACATTCTCACATGCATGCATATTGTCATACCGATCCGTCTCTCCCATGTTGTTGATCTTATGACTTATGTCTTCTTTCTTTTATCTCGATCATGCGCGCACGCACACACACACACACACATCCCACGTATACATGTATACCGCTCACACATGCACGTTCAAGGTCTCTATGTCTCCATACGTAGTTAATTACCCTCAATCCTAACGCCACATCGGATCGTTCTCCTCTTTTGTGCACATAACTTCCGCCTGGATGGGTAAAACACACACTCACACTTACAATCTCCTTCTAGCTACCCCCCTCTCACTCTTCCCCTATATCCCCGAAACCAATAAGACCATCCCTTTGTTTAATTCCCGCCTACATGCACCATTGATATATAGTAGTCTTCCTCGGTGTCTCTCGAACAAACACGTTCTCTCGATGTCGACTCCTCTCACGCGCACACACCTTCTGTTCCCTCTCTACGGGCATTTTCTCTCTCGCACCCCATCGTTGGTGGCCTCTGCCATACACATCACCTCTCTATGATGAAGCCATGCACACTTAAATTACATCCGCCACAGAGGACCCCGCGACACACACACACACACACATGCACCCCCCACACAGACACTAAGACTCCATCTCTCTCTCTCTCACACACACAAATACGCACACACACACACACACGCACGCACGCACCCCCCCCCACACACACACATACTAAGACTCCATCTCTCTCTCTCACACACACACAAACTAAGACTCCATCTCTCTCTCTCTCTCTCTCTCTCTCTCACACACACACACCCCACACACACACTAAGACTCCATCTCACACACACATGCTCTAGGCGGAGCATTTGTTCTTACCACCCTTCATCCAACCTTACCCGTATGATAAACAATCACCTTTATTTACTTGCATAACATGGACAAATTCCACTTTACTTTAGTAGTCAGCAAACTTATCATCTGTACCCTTATAAAAAATGAGTTGGCAATGTGGTGTGCCTGCCATCTTGTGATACAGACCGTATGATATATATCTGACGGATAGAAAGCAAACTATGATAAATTTACAAAAGATACCCGCACCTCTCTCCACATCATTATCTCCCGCAACCTCATTGCTCAGCAATTAAAAAAGGAATAAGTCTCTGGAACAATCTAGCATGCATGGTGGCCGCTGCCGCCTGCCGGCGCCTTCCATCCCCATGCCTCCGCCCATTCCGACCACCAGTCACCACCACGCTCCACTCCTCCTCGCATTATCTCTCATCTTTAATTTTTCGATGACATTCTCGAGATACCAGTTTTCCGATAAAATTCTCGAGATATCATTAGTTTTTACACATGGGATTACTCCTGCATGGGTCAATCACAACAGGTGTTTTGTAAAAAAATGCATATTGATGTTCCGTGCAATGCACGAGAATCTTGCTTGTAATTATATAACGCAAATCACGAGCAGGAAGTGACATTTTTTGACACAACCACGTTAACATGGCCACGTAAATCACTAGCTAAAGTAAATACCATTATACTTATATCCCGATGCAAAAGGTTGAGTACATGTCCGAAGAGTAGAGTCGCACACACGCACTCTGTCTCTCAGAATCTCTCTCACACACACACCAGTTACGTGACGCCCACTTAAGCAGACACGTATGTTACAATTTGTGCACCCGCGGGTACACGTGATGCTGCGCATTTATTTAAGCCGGAAGGCGAACCCAAACAGTAGCTGCATTCATTCCCCTTCCGCCGCCTCTTCTCTGGTCGCCGTCGCCCGGTAGCCATGGGCCGGCCGAAGGTAACAACATACACCATACTCCCGCCGGAGCGGCGCTTTAATATGGAAATTTTAGTGGTCATGCATGCATCTTTTTGTGCTAGCACTCCTATATAAGGGTTGACCGGTCGCTTCCCACGGACGTGCGCGGGCGGTGGAAGAGGAAGGAGAAGGGAAGCAGGCTATGGAGTAACGTTTTTTACCACAATTTCTTAGGAAACTGAGTGCAATAATTGAGTAGTTTTGCAAACTACCAGTATTACACCTGCAACGGTTCAAAACCTATACTCCCTTGCCAGCGCGCGCTTCCAGCGTGAAACGGTCAGCGTCACCCTGGAGCATTAGTGCCGCATTAATGCCCGCCCAGAGCGGAGGCGACCTCTCACTGGCGCTGGCTTTGAAGTGGCGCGACGGCCGAGAGAGCGCCGCTTCCCGGTGCACGCAACTATTCCGCATCGAGACTGGCCATAGGCCCTGTTTGGATCCATGGGTTAGAGTTAGTTTGAGATAGTTGCGGCTCAAATAGCCCTAAAGTATCCAAGCATGAGGATTTAAATTGGAGCAAGTTGCACCGAACCCACCAAAAAAACTATCCCACCCAAGAGGTGCTAACTGGAGATAGTTCTCATTGGGACCACTGAAAAATCACTTTTCTATCTCCATCAAGTGCATTTTATTGTCAATCTAACCCTGTCACCCAAACACCTCTTTGGCTACAGTTAGTTCAGGGTTAGTCATGAGTTAGTCTAACCTCTAGCTAAGTTAGAGTATCAAACAGGAGCAGTATAGGACATGCAAGTTGCTCAAAGCATACAGGCAAATTCGTACGTGAAAGGATTTTTTTCTTTTTGAAAACGGAACGTGAAAGGAATTTTTTTAGAATGCTCTTGGCATGTCGCTAACATGTGATAGTTAACCGACCTCAATAGACGGCAGAAACGCCAGCCCGCCGCACTTTGATAGAGACGAGGAGGGAGAAGCGATACAGGCTGCTGGATTACTAGAGATAGGTGTCGCACGGAAGCCAAGAAATATGGTGATAGCGTGGGTTAGCCATGTACTAGTATGATGTAACTACACTGGGCTGCCGTGTTTCGTACTCTTCCAGTCCACTGTGGAGATGATTGGTTAATTTTATATCGCTGAATAATATTAAATATTATGAGTGCAGACGCTCCACCACGAGGTTCCTTGCTCCTTCTCGGTCGTCCAGAATCTATGTTCTTCCACTCTATTTTTTTACGTGAGCTTTGTTCATCCTTTTGCCAACACGCGAGACATCTAGCATCAAGGTGCACGTGTTATGCAAGGATCGTTCCATCTATATGAAGAACACGTGGGACTGGAACTACGAGACGGACATGTACCCAGGAGTGGACGTACGAACCTGAGTAATGTAGCGCAGTAAGTGAAGTAGAAAGGCACAAATGGTATGAACATGCGTGGCATATAGGGTGTGTTTGGTTGCGTTCTCGTCTCAGCATAGTTGTTCCCTCTTCATGCATGCTCAACTCAACACCCCTCTTCATGCATGCTCTCTTCATGCATGCTTCTAGTGTATTTGTGCTAAACTAGTGTGGACTCATGCACCCTCCATACACTCTACCAAACACCCAAAAGTAGGTCGAGAAGGGAACTCTTGGGCGGCATTTGTCTCTTACTACGTACTACCACTAAATGTTGTACGTGCAATGCACGGTGATGTTATGGAGTACGTGCCTAAGTACTCTACTACTACTATATTAGTTGGAGGCACATATTAACTTTTATATTTGTTTACGTGTATGCCCCGAGACCTTCCAACTAGACGTGTCTTTCTCTCCAGGTCGCACTTTGTATCGTTCATACCACTAAGTACTACTACGTGTGGTCTCCGACCCAGAAGTGGAAGAAGTGGAGACGCTCTACCACGCTGTTTTTTTACGCTGGGCTCTACCACGCTGTTCATGTCCCACTCCTTTCGCTGACGTGTGGGACATCCAGCACGTGCCGTGTTTGGCACCCTTCGTCGTAAGAGTTGAAACGCTAGCATTCATCAGAAATAAAAATAATTATAAATCGGCAGTGATACTATTTTTTTGCGAACCAATCAGCAGTGATACTATACCACGCGGTTTCCTTGCTCCTCGATATCGGAAAGAATACTTCCGTTCGCCAACATGTGGGACGTTGACCATCCTCGTCCACTTGCCATGCACGCAGAACTCCAAGGGAGAGTCACCCAGGTCGTCGCGCCGCAGTAACAATGACTAATGAGCCGTCAAATCACAGGCCCACTTCCCACTTTGAAGTTGCTCGGACGAAGGAACCATCATGACTTCGTTGAATTCCGCTTCTTGAAGAAAACTACTGTACCAGCAGTACTGCTAGCTACAGTAGTTACTCCAACAGAGGCCTCCTTTCGTTCATAGGATTAGGAATATGAAAATCATAGGAAGTGAGATGACATGCATCTCAATTCCTATAGAGAAAGAGATGTCATTTGATGCTTAGGATAGGAATTTTTCCATTTAGTCTAGGCTAATGTACTGGTAATTTGCTCTAAAAACTACAGTAGTAACTAGTAGTACTGGTACATGCTCGTACTCAGACACAGACACACACACTAACTACTAGTACTACTACTTCTCACATGCTGGCCAGACGCCGTCGTTCTCCTTCCCGGCTTTGTCGGCGACACCCCACCGTGCTTGGATCTCCGCCGACCTCTCCGCAGCAGCACATGCGTCCTTTTCTTTCTTGCGACAGCGGGCCTCTCTTTTCTTGAGTGCTTTCTGACTTTTCCGCTCCCTCTGTGCGGCTTTGGCCGCCTCTTGCTCTACCGCCCATTCGGCCTTGGCATCTTCAAATTCCTCCCACATAGTTGTGAGGTCGCGAGCGGTGATGAACTCGGCACGGCGGGATGCCATCACTTCCCTACCATTTTGTGTGCGGTCATGGGCGGCGAGGAACTTAGCATGGTGGGATGCCATCGCTGCCTTACCGGTAAGTGTGTGGCGCGGTGGTATGAACGATGCTTGGTGAGAGCTCTGGGGTGGAGTGGCCGGACAACCGTATAGTGCATTGGTTTGTCAAGAGCTCAAGGACAGAAGACGAAGCAAATTTGGATTCCCCTTCAATCCTGGTCATTTATTACCGAGTAAAATGCATTGGCGGTCATCGAACTTGTCTTGATAGCTCACTTTGATCATTGTATATGAGATATGGTGATTATACGGTCACTGGCTCAGCGTATAGCTCCGTATTTGTCTGGTTGACCAGTCAAATAGTCCGCATGCGCCTCATCAGCTCGTGTTCTTTATCTATCTACGCGGGCCTACCTGTCAATGGAGAAAGAAATACTGTAAAAACCAAAATTATGCGTATGTGGGGAATCAAACCACGGACTCGTCGCTGCAACGCACCCTCGTCAGCCAAATGAAAATGAAATACTTCGCGTCAGACACTCACGCTCACGCTGTCAAAGCATGCTAATGCATGCACGTCGCCCTCTAAATCAAAGTCCTGCTCATGGCGCAATGCAAACGGCGAGCCCATCACCTGCGCGCCCCGGCGGTGCCTGACATTACTGTTTAGACGTTTGATGGAGGCCTACGCGAACGCCGAGCATGTATTCACCTGGCTCAACACCAACGGTCATACTCGGACCGTCTTGCTCATGTATATCGTCCATCACAACGACAATCTATAAAACAGCCTAGCTAGAGAGGGTACTATGGTAGTATGGTACGGAGTATGTACTATCGTGAGCGACCGATCTTAGTGCCACTGCACACCGAAACCCCTTCCATCGCTATCGCGCGCTTCCCACCTGAAACGGTCACTGTCTCTCCAGAATGTCAATGCCGCATTCACCAGACTTAACTGCAGGTGCAATTGGTGTTTCACTGACATGCGGGCCAAATGCCCGTTGGCCCCACATGTCAGTAACCCAACGCATCTGCAGTTAAGTCACTGAAGCAGTGTCCGCATTCACGCCCGACGAACCTACTCCGGCGCCAGTTGTCCATCTGTCTGCCGCGGCTCATTGTCATTCGCCCGCTATATTAACTTGAGCCCCAGCTCCCAGCCATAGCCAAAGACCCACACTTATTCTCCTCCAGTCCCTTCCTTCTGTCGGCACCACTCCAACCATGGCCTCCTGGCGCTCCAAAGCTCTCTTGGACGTACTGTCACAGGAGCAGACGAGGGACATCGGCGGCTCCGCTCCGGGCGCGCTCCAAAGCTCTCTTCGACATACTATCGCAGGAGCAAACGAAGGAGATCGCGGGCACCCCGCCCCGGCTGCCCTCCGCCACGACCACGAAGCCGGCGCACGTGCGCGGGCACAGCCGGCAGCGAGGAAGAGTAGTACACAGTAGGTCGTAGCCGCTCTGGTCCCGGGAAGACCACCGCTACTCCACTCAGTCGACGCCAAGCTTGGTAGGGTAAACATCGGCGACCGATTAGCCAGTTGACGGCGATGTGGAGGCGGGAATCTTTAGAACCTTGTGCTCCGGAGGAGGAGGTTATCGAGGCGGATGAGGAGGAGGCAAAGGCAATGGCCGGCTTTCTCGGGTTCATGGCCGAACATGGTCGTCAGGCACCGGCGATCGTTTAGATTAGGTTTACAGTAGGTTTTAGTACGATTTGCATGAAATATGTAATGAATTTCATCCAGTTTGTAGGAAAAGTTTTTGAAATGTAATGAAGTTCATCTGGTTAATTTGAAATTTGCTTTGTTTGCATGAATTTTGTCCGGTTAGTTCATATAGTTGTGGAAAGGTATGCGGGCAACATCGGATGGCATCCATCAGTGTGCTCGGACAAATGCCGGTGTAAATTTGTGGGCCAGCGCTGGAGATGCCCTAACTATCATGCTATAATCGCTAACAGTCCTCCATTATTTGGCAGGGAACAGTTATCCCTCGATCAAAATCAGATCCGCGGTGTTTCACACTCCTCCCGCATAAGAGTGTAAACTCTTGCTTACATAAAAATGGAGCAAGTGGACGGCACTGTAGCACGTCATATCACTCGAACTAGCCCGCCTAACGAGCGGGAAAGCACCGCCCTCGTCATTTTGTTCTGGATTTCTATCGATCGATCGCGCGAAAATGTTACGCTTCGCAAGTTCTAAAGGAAAAGGCGGCACACTTACGACTCGTACGCGTCGCACCCCCGACAGTCCGGCTCGCACGCTGCTCACCAGAGGGGACACGCATTGTCTTGCAATTTCACTGACATGTGGGACCGTAATTGAATAAACCGTCGATAGCCGAAATCTAATCGCTCGGCGGGCGTCGGCTGAGAAGAGAGAAACGGGGGAGGGAGAAGAGATCGCCCGCCCGCCGTGCACGGACTCCAAGAAATATATGGTTATAATGTGAGGTGGGCCATGCCGGAGTCCGGACCGCTTCCGGAGCCCGCTCTCACCGCCTTGGCCCCTCAAGACGCCAGCTGCCCGTCGCATGCATGCATAGCAAGTAGTACTTCTTATGTGGAGGAGAGAGAGGCATTGACAAAGTCAAGGAGTGGGCTCTGCAAGAGCCCGTCTCTACACGTGCTCCTAGGTATAAAAAATAATTCTAAAAAAGGCATAAAAAACAATTGTGTCTTAAAAAAGAAAGGTAAAAAACATTTGAGAGGAAATAGATAGAGAGAAAGTGAGAAAAAGCTGTAACCTGGGCATTACATGAGGAAGGAGGGAGTGGTGCACATGCCAAGTTCACTGGGCTGCCGTGTTTCACACTCCTCCGTCGTAACAGTGGAGACAATAGCTTTCATAAAAAATAAACAATGAATACTCGTTGCTCGTCCTCTATATCAGAAAGAATACTTTCATTCGCCGACATGTGGGACGTCGACCATCCTGGTCCACCTGCCATGCACAAAATTATCCTGGTCTACCCCGGTCGTATCGCAGGCCCAACCTTTCCCACTGTAAGTTGTTCGGACGAAGGAACCATCATGACTTCGTTGAATTCCGCTTCTTCAAGAAAACTTACTGTACCCGCAATACTGCTACCACACGCGAAGACTGGACGGCACTGTACCACGTCATATCACTGAAACCCACTAGGCCAAACTAGCCCGCCTAGGTCATCTATTTTGGAACGGAGGGAGTACGTCTCTGCACTGCTATGATTTTGTGTTGCACGTTCTCTGTACTTTTGCTACGATTTTCCTACCCTATGAACCAAATGAGGCCCGAATGTATCCATGTCGACTATTGTCTGATCGATCGCTAAGCCTACAATTTTAGGAGCTAGGGCTATTGGTCGATCGACGAGGGATAAGTATAAGCGTACCACGAGCTCATCAGCCCAACGTTTCTCTTCGGTGAGTGTTTTGCAAGTACTATAGCTCGCACAGTAGGTAGCCTACTAACACCAAGAATCATCAAACAAGCCCTGCTGATATGATAAACAGTTCAAACTTACATCTAAGCATGCCATATATTACATCAAAAGCTGGTGAGGATACACCTGTTTCCATAACTCGGAGAGGGTTCGCATGATTCATCGCATGATTCACTATCAAACAAAAGTAGCAAGATCCGTCCACACAATACAGTGCACTAGCCCTAAGATGGTTTGATAACACGCATGTTCTGGTAATTAAACACATGGCAATGCAAACTACCCTAAAGGATTAGCGTGACCAACTATTTCTTGTCATCAATCTCTCCGGCAATGACCACAGCACGGACAGCGGCATGGGAATCAATTTCTGGGGCGATCTCCACAGGACTGACCGCGACATCGGAATCAATCTCTGGGGAGATGTCCACAGGATGGACATCGGCATCGGAATCGATCTCCGGGGCGATGCCAACAGGACGGGCCATGACATCGGAATCATCAAGGACGTCAACCGGCACCTGCACAACCCTAACATATTAGCAAGCACATTGCAAATAATCAAAAACCACAACTATGGTAATAAGCCATTATTTTTTACCTTGTGCAGCTCACCGGGGGATCTCATCCCTCCGGGGGCCATCCCCTCGTCCTCGATGGGGGCCACCACCTTGCCAGGGGAATACTGCTTCTCAACAGCGACTATCTCCTCAAACTCGGTCTTGAGCCTCACATAGGTGGCAATCAGAGTTCCTAGGGTAGGCACGGTGGGGCCCTTGCTGTTCTTCCAACTTCCTTTGAGGAGTTCGTCCGCCAACGTCCTCAACTCTTTGGCCAGTGCTTGTTTCTTGGAGTTCTTCGTCTCCATGGGTTGGCCCGCCAACATGGTCAACTCGTTGGTCGGTGCTCGCTTCCTGGAGATCGCTGTCTCCAGTGGGTTGTCCGCCGACAACTCTTTGCCTAGTGCTCCAGGATCCATCAATGAACTGACAAACAAAAAGCAATTGAAAGGAAACCACAATCGCAATGAAAACGGGAAAAGAATAGGATGTGATAATCGGTCGGTGCTTCGCAAAAAGAAGATTCTTGGAATGAAAATATAGCAGCATAACAGATTTGCCCACCTTTCCTTCGTCTGTACAGAAGAAAAATGGCAGAAGTGAGTAGCCTGGAGTGAGGTTTTCTTCAAGAAATGGAAGAAAGGGCTTGAACAAGCGTTCCAATGAAATGATGGTTGCTTCGTCCAGTCCAACTTGGAGGACACCTTACCACTCCTGGTAAAGGTGTGGGTTTTGTGATATGACGGGTCATGACGGCCACACCGGGGTGACAGGTGAGTCTTGACTGTAGCACCTCGCTGTGATTTGGTGGATGGCACGCAGGCCCGGATGCTTTGAAATGTCCCGCATGTAGATAGAGTGGCTAGTCATATAGGAGTGCTCAATATTGTGCACCGCGACCAAGGCGGAGAGGAAAACGAGAGAACTACGTAATTAATGCATGAGTTTAATTAGTAGTTTTGTAAAGTACGAGATACATTCCTCCAATCGCAAAATGCCTTGGTTCATGAGATTTGAGATTGTAGATTTTGTCTCATGCAAGAGCCTGACTAGTATATGCATGCTCCAAGGCACCACACCACGCGAGCATTCGCAACTGCCACGTTCGGGTTGCGCTTGGCGCTTCGCCTCTTCGAGAAGACAAACAATGATGTTACTCCTACTTCTACAGTATCGGATCCACTGTTGCATGTCCGTCCACCTCGTGCGGGAGGGATAGCATGTAGCGAAAGCTTCTACTTACTGCTCCTGCCTTTGCGTCTATGACAGGTAGGCCCAACAGGTGGTTGGCCCTCCTGTCATGCAGCCAAAGGCAGGTGCAGTTAAGGCACCGGAGCTCAGTCCGCGATGGAGAGGGCGTTGTAGTAATCAAATTTCTCGGTCTTGTACGAGTTGACGCGACACATCAAAGCACTGCACTCAATATAAGTCTTTTTACACATTTCAAATGGACTACTTCGTATGTAGACATATTCTGCTTCGTATGTAGTCAGTTGTTGCAATCTCTAAAAAGACTTATATTTGGAAACGGAGGGAGTACAACGCATGCATGCATGCCATGACTTTCCTTTTGATACTTGCATGTGTTGATTTGATGCACCTTGCCAAATTTTGACTATAAATTTAACTAACAAATTTTCATGCATGTCACAAAAAATTACGGGGCTGTTTGGATGTGACTATGTTTGTCTTATGTTGCCACATTATTTTTCCCACACTTGCCTAACCTGAGTTGCTCAAATTGGTAGACACACTTTGGCTTGCCTAAGGGAATCGTACCACAATTTTTGTGTCTATGACATGTGGGGTTCACTGCTAATAAAAAATTCTTGTCTTAGGTGTGGCTAATAAAAAAGACTTATATTTAGGAATGGAGGGAGTAGAAAATATAAATAATAATGCATGTTGGGGCAACCCACGTTTCCGCTAATTTTAGCCGTGGGCTTGTTCACAATTTTTACGAGGGGGTGGTTGTTCATTTAATGGTGGGACTTGTACTACCAGACTTGAACGATACAAAGTGCGACCTGGCACATCGTAACACCACTTGGAACAAGTGGGTAGCTATCTCAAAAGACAATCAACAACTAAAAAAACCCGCGACCTGGCATGTAGTAGTACACAATTTTAAACGATTGTTTTGATGGAGTGAAAAAGGAAAACTACCCCACTACGTATATATAGGCCGGAGCCTCCGCGCTTGCTTGCTAGGGTTACTCTATTCACACACTCTCATCCTCTCCAGATCTAAACAAGATAGGGGTAGTAACACTGTCTTTCTCCCATCAAAAACACTGGCTTTCTATCCTCACCGTTGGTTACAGATCCGGATGTATCCCCCTCCGCCGGTGAAGGGGAGGAGGGGCAGCGTTTAGGCCGTCGTCGACAGCAAGGGAGGAGACCCACTGCCAGCCGCACCATTATCTCTGGCCGAGCGCCGGTGCGGGAGGTCCTCCGATCCCTTCGTCGTTGCCTTTGGGCGGATCCGGCCTCCCGCCGCCCACCTAGCCACATCCCGACGACCTTCAGGTATATCTTCATTCGAAACCGCCTTAGCTCTACTTCCCCAGCTTGCTACATTGCTGCATGTGCATCATTTTCTACCTCTCAGCCCCTCTCGATCGGATGGTCCAACGTCACCTATTTTTTTCTTCTATTGTTAGAGGTAAAGCTACTTCATGGAGTCGAATCTTGTACTCCCTCCGTCCGAAAATACTTGTCATTGAAATGGATGTATCTAGATGTATTTTAGTTCTAGACACATCCATTTTGATGACAAGTAATTCTGGACGGAGGGAGTACTTGGTTCAAACAAGAAATAAAGTGGGGGTGGGGGAATTTAGTATGTACATCGGACTTGGTACAAACATGAAGGAAAGGGGGTGAAAGTAGTACAGACTGGTCATCCAACCGGTCTCTTGGTCGAAAAGGGAAATATAGGCGTAACGATGTACACAGTGGTATGACCAGGACTAGATTTGCTATCCACACATAGGAGTAGGTGGCTAGAGTGAACAAAAATGGGACCAACCCAGATATGTTTCTTGGATGTTTGTTTCTCGGGGCAACAAACTATGAATCACCACTTTATGCCCCTGTTTATGTACATGGTGCTGGACTGCTGGTGCACCCACTGTCCCATGCCCTTATACCAAATATTTAGGCTCCGTTCGGAATAAAGGAGCAGAAAACATAGGTCTTGATGAAAATAGAGGAATAGGAAAGAAATGTAGGTATAAAACTATGGAACTGCGAAGCGGAGGAAACTCTCAAGAGAATGTGTTCGGATGGACTATGAAATGTACATATTTGTTTTTTTAGAGTAGCATGCTTGGCAGTATGAGATGTTATTTGTTTATTCAGCTACACAGTGACTACTCTTGTCCTCACCTCATGTACCACACATAGGTTGATTTTTTATTCCGGCAAACACAACACAACAACCTGTCTAACGCATGGCAGCGAGCACCTGCCTCGGGCTTCCGCCCAAAAAATGAGCAGCGCGTGGATGTTTCTAATGCTATGGAATTAGTACTACCAGACCAGCTTTCCTATGAAACACTATTCACCTTTCCCGTGTTCCGAATGGTTGGAAGGGAAAGAATACCGTAGGAATTGTGTTCCTATGAAAGTCTTGCACCAAACCTGTGAATCGAACGCAGCCTTAGCTGTTCTTAATCTAATGTCCCTGGTAAAAATGAAGCCATGCCACTGTTATAAGCCATGACAAGTTTAGCCAAATGTTTTTGCCTGTAATTGTTTGAGACTCCGACTGTTTCCTCTATACCTTTTTGTGCAAACAGGGATATCCAATTCACCTGGTTGCTGTTGTGACCTTTTGGTGCACTGCACAAAACTCTTCTTAAAAGAAGTGACTTTTGTGCTGTTTAACTGGAATGTCAGAATGGAACAGTTGGTTCATTTTGGTGGAACTGCACAAAGGGAGATCTGTGTTCCAATCCTCATCATCCATATTGGCACCATAAGCTTCCTTTAGGTAAGAATGATATTTAATGCATGTGTTCATCTCTATTTTCCGACTGCCATGAGAAAATAATGCTATTTTTTACTAGTACACTTGTACTCCCTCACTAACAAAACCAATTCTGAATTAGAAGGCCAATCATGTACTTGGTTTCATCAACTGGTGAGGAGAAAGAGAAACAGAGCATGAAGAGGAAGAAGAAGAAGAATAAACAGTGCCAAGGCGATCTTGCTGAAGCCAGAGGCCTCAGTCGAGGCCATTCAAGGGCTCCGGCAATGACTACCTTACATGTGAGACGATCCTCCAGGGAGCCCTTCCACTTCTGTTGTCTCACTTAATTAATTAGCAGTACTTAAGTACCACTAATTTATTACTGCCTAATTTTCCTGTTGGAGTTAAACAAATCTTTAGTAGGACCCTATGCTGAATCATGTACGTGTGTATATTTGTCTATGGAGGTGAATCATGTGGTGGAGCAGGGAGGGAATATTATTAGTGTCATGACATAATAGTGCTATTGTTTTGCATGTCAATTTATTGCCATTGGTTCAATGAGGCAATGTTTTGCGTATTGTCCATCATGAATTTGATGCTACTGTTTGAGTAATATGCTAATGTCTTGCTATCCTTTCTCACTAAGCTAATGAAGGTTTCACCTTGTTCCTACTTGTGCAAATAGGGATCATGTTGTGCCAATCATACATTTTAGTGGAACTACACAAGACAATACAATGAACTGTATCCCAGCCAGTGCTTTAACTCTGCTGGAAGTTCTTGATAATCTTTCGATATAATCTCAGCACTGGCAAACAAGAGTGATTTCAACCATACATTTGAAGTGCACAAAAATATATACTATTGTGTGATTCCAGTGAGTGCTTTATCATCTCTTATGGGACTACATGAATAAGCTTTTTTTCTCAGGTTGGTACGGGCCTAAGGCCTTCATCCATATTAGTTTGCTGTCATCTCTATTTGTATCGTGCTACTGTCATGAGAAACTCCTTTATCTTTGCACGCTAAAGTTTTGCAACCTATGATAAATGGCAATGCTTTGAGTGTTGAGCTAATTGGCACTGATTAAATAAACTAATACCTCTCTTTAAGCAAGACTACTATGTTGCTAACTTTACCCATTAAGATAATGAGGGTGCTTCTATTAGTTAGTGTATGTTTCATCAACTAGTCCCATTATTACAGTAATCTCACTCTCTTAATATATGTGCCAACAGGGATGCTCGATTTTGGTGGAACTGCACAAAAACTTTGGGTGCTTCATTGCCTCGACAGCTTCCATCCTTTCCTGTCAGTCGCTAATCTCGGCTTGCTTTCTTCCTTTGCTGTCAGTCATTTGGCTTATCTCGTCTTCCAGTCAAAGGAAATAGTAATTGATATGCTACCTCACACAGGTTGGTACTGGTCTTTATCCTGATTATTGTGCCTGTCATATGTATTGGTAATTTGGTATTGTGCTACTATTTGCCGATTTCATAAAGGAGTAATTTGGAGCCTGAACTCGCAGGCAAATCATTACATCGGGTGATTTTAGTAGAACTGCACAAAATGATCAGATGGACAGGTACTTATGCTGCTGCTATGTACTCCAAAGTTCACTCAAACAAGCATCGATGTTGACAATAAGAAGTGCCTATATTCATTCGAGTATCAACCAACGTCAACCAATTGTCAAACTCCAAGTATTAGGAGAGTGAACGCCAGAAATATTGCTTGGTACATAGCCCAGAAAAACGCAGTCCAGTCTTTGGTCCCAACTTGTGCCTTTTGGTTATCGGCACATATGGTAGCGAACTATATGGCATGGAGTCTAAAGATTCCAGACAAGTTGGTTGACGCGTATATTCATCCGGCACTTAATCAGTCTGCATGCCAAGGATGCTCCATTTCAGTTGAACTGCACAAAAAATTTGGGTGGTTCATTTTCTCAACCGCCTCCTTTCTCGTCTGCAATGTAGAATTTTGGCGAGATACAGGACCAAGATGAGCCAGTAAACTAGTTGGATGAAAGTAGTGGCCAAGTTTCTCAAACCTCCCTCGGCACGAGGCCACTATTTGAGGATAAACCTACAAGCAAAGTTCAGATTGTCTATGCTGCCTCTTATGTACTCGAAAGTTTACTCGTACAAGAACTAATTTTAGCAAGAAGTGCCTCCGATTGAACACCATTTACCAGTCTGTACCCTATGTAATTAAAGTTCGTCCATGGATCATATTGGCTGTGATCTCAATCATTTGGATGCATAAACATACTGAACATGTGTATATCTGAATCTTTTTGTGAATTATGTATGAATATTGTCGTGTGATCTATCAATCATTTGGATGCATAGATATGTTGAGCTTGTGTATATATGAATCTTTTGAGTTGTTGATAGTGAATGTTGGCTATGAATATGAACGTGTCCTGTGAACCTGAGTTTGGTATGAATGTTTACCTTTTCTGTTGTATTTGTGTGTGAACTTGTTAGTATGCCTACTGTGGGGTATAAAACGCAAGTCTCTTATAAAAGTAATGCTGTGTCCAATTTATGTTTTCCCTTCTAACCACATTATATATATTTATATTATTACTATTATCGTATATTTTATAGAGACTTATATATACATTATAAAAACATCCCACGTGTTATTAACTTATAAAAGTAAATGTTTAATGGAGGTTGGCAAGGAAAATCCTGGTTGTTTTTGACTCACAGGCAAGGAAAATCCTGGTGATTGCGTACAAAAGCTTGCGAAGATTTTAAGGACCAATTTAATAATAACGTGCCCATTTTTATTTTGAGCAATAACTCGCTAATTTGTTAATTATATATATATATAATGTGCCTCTCCGGTTTATTCTTTGATATTAATTGCTCCTTCTAACATAACGTTATATATATAACGAGCCCACCTAATACGTGTATTTCAAGGAAGTGCAAATGGGCTGGGATTTCTTAGAAAATATAAATGGGCCTGATTGACGCGAAATTATTTGTTCACCCAGCCCAGCAAATGGACTGTACATTCTAGAAAACATGGGTTAAACATATGCCACATTTTTGCAGGCTGTCATGTGGGCCAATAGGTCGAAGCCTACGCAGGGCGTTGTCAACTTGGTCAACACATGATTGTGTCATCCACAACCATTAGATTTATATCCAACAGCCGGCATGCACCTTCAATCTCTCGTCTTCTTCCTCCAGCGTCGCCGGGACCGCCTGGTCTGGCCTCCGGCGGCTAGCGGCTCTCCTTAGCATGCATCGCTGTGAAGCACTACCCCATCGCCGGCCAGGCTATCCCTCCACCCCTCGACACCTCCTGTTATTCTCCACAGACTACAACCCCACGCCGCAACAGAACCAGTTATAACCCTTCTCCTCCTCTCAACCTGCGACTCCACTATCGCGTTTTCCCATCTCCGAGTCATTTCCGTCCGGGGCCTCGCCGTCGTCCACCGCCTCACTGCGCTCGGTGCGGCGTGGTCAACAAACGAGAGTCATCGGAAGAGGACTGTACGTGGAGAGCCTGACGGCTGGGACCCACGAGGTCCATGGTCGCACGCAAGGGAAGTTCCTCCTTATTAAGCTGAAAAAAATGTTTCCTCCACCTGACAGCTGGGACCCACCGGCTGTATCTTTGCAGGGAAGGAAGTGCCTCCTTGTTTTGCGAAAAAAATTATTCACCCCGTTGACAGCTGGGACCCGTCAGATTTGGTGACTGACTTGTTGGCCTACTAAGCGGACGTGTACGCACGGCTTTGTCAACTTAATCAACAAATAATTCTAGCAGCTGGACCGTTGGATGTAATCCAACAGTCGTGCTCCTTTTTCAACCTCTTTTCTTGCTCCTGTCTCCCGTGGGCGGCACGGCGGCTGTGCTGACGCGCACCCGAACCAGTGAAGTTTCCCACTCCTCTCCATCTGCGACTCCACTGCCCCGTCTTCCCCATCTCCGGGTCATTCCAGTCTAGGTGCGCTCGGCACGGTGTGGTGAACGTGGTCAACAGCCGAGAGTCATCGGAAGATGACTATACGTGAGAGGCTGACAGTGGGGACGCACCACGCCCATGGACGCATGCATGCAACGGAACACGGCGTGGTCAACGTGGTCAAGGAACGACTTCCATCGGAAGTATACTGTACGTGGAGAGTCTCAGCTGGGTCCACGGCCGTAGCAAGTAAGTGCCTCCTTATTACGTGGAAAATAATGATTCCTCCAACTGACAGCAGGGACCCACTGGACGGGCCACCATATTTTGCGAAAAAAATGTTTCCCCCTGACTGCTGGGACCCACCTGACGGGCCACCATATTTCGCGAAAAAACGCCCCCCCCCCCCGCGCTGTCAGCTCGGACCCACCGGAAGTGCCTCCTTATTAAGCAGAAAAAATGAATACTCCCCCTGCTAGCTGGGACCCACCTCGGTGGGAGGCTGACTTGTGGGCCCACTAAGTTGACGGGGACGGAGGGCTTTGTCAATTTAGTCAATATGAACGATTCTAGCTGCAGTGACTGTACGATGTCCATCCAACGGCCATCGTGCTTCTTCAACCTCTGGTCTTCTTGTTCCAGCCGCCTAAAGCAGCGCCGATCGTGCCGCCTGCTCCTGCCTCCCGTGGCCTGCTGTGATATCCCGGAGGCCTCACCACCCCTACTACTCCCGCCGCTGGCTAGGCCATCCCTCCACTCACCCACACCCCCTGTTATTCTATGGCGACGACAGCCTCACACCGCAGCCGAACGAGTGAACCCTCATACTCCTCTACGCGTGGGCATCCACTGTCGCGTCTTCCCCAGCTCCGTGTCGTCCCCTTCCTAGGCCTCGCTGTCGTCCACCGCCGTGGTGCTCTCGGCGCGGCGTGGTCAATGTGGTCAACGACCGAATTCCATCGGAAGAGTACTGTACGTGGAGAGGCTGACAGCTGGGTCCACGGCAGCCGCAAGGAAGTGCCTCCTTATTACGCAGAAAATAATTATTCCTCCACCTGACAGCGGGGACCCACCAGATGGGCCACCAGTATTTTGCTCCAATGACCGTACGATGTCCATCCAACGGTTGTAGTGCTTCTTCAACCTCTGGTCTTCTTGCTCCAGCCGCCCAAAGTAGCGCCGGTCGTGCCGCATGCTCCTGCCTCCCGTGGCCGGCTGTGCTGCCGTAGAGGCCTCACCGCCCCCTACTAGTCCCACCGCTGGCCAGGCCCTGCGGCGATGGTAGTCTCACATCGCAGCCGAACCAGTGAACCCTCGTACTCCTCTCCGCGCGGGCTTCCACTGCCGCGTCTTCCCCGGCTCCACGTCGTCCCCTTCCTAGGCCTCGCCGTCATCCACCGCCGTGGTGCTCTCCGCGCAGCATGGTCGACGTGGTCAAGGAACGACTTCCATCGGAAGAGTATTGTACGTGCAGAGGCTGACAGCTGGGTCCATGGCCACAGCCCAGTTTTTTTGTGATTTGCCAAGTAAGTCGCTTTGTCAGGCCTGTTGAGCTGCAAATCTTTCAAGACGAGGAGAGCTTTCATTCGGCTGGCCGAGAAAATGGCCCATCAGTAATGAGAAATGGGTTGTACATTTATAAAACACATCAAACCGGCAATTAGTTTCAAATATCTTTTTTTCATTTCGAGATTTTGAATTACATTAATTTTTATGCATGGAGAATTTGTTGGATTTTATATTGATATACATTTATTTTTAAAATCAGTTTGAATGTGAGTCGAAATTTCAGGATTAAAAACAGTTCGGACCGCACTGAAATATGCAAAATTTCATATAATTTTTTAACCGTGGCCACAATATGGGCTATAATGCTAACAAAAAGAATATGTGCTAAAAAAACCTTAAGAATTAGCAAATGGGCTGTAAATTATTAGAAATAATGGCAGATGGGTTGTATGCCATTTTCCACAGATTTGAGGCTTTCCTAAAAAAAGGTTGACGCACAAGTAGTGGCTGTTGGATGTCCATCCAATAGCCGTCGTGCTTCTTCAATCTCTGCTCTTCCTGCTCCAGCCGCTCAAACAAGCGTCGGCAGGACTGCCTGCTCCCTCCTCCCCACGGCCGGCTGTGCTACCGCGCAGGCCTCATCGCCCCATCGTACTCCCATCGCTGGCCTAGCCATCCCTCTACTCACCCACACCTGCTGTTATTCTCCGGCGACGACAGACGAACCAGTAAACCCTCGTACAGTCGTATTCCCCTCCGCGTGGGAAACAACTGCCGAGTCTTCCCTGCCTCCGTGTCGTTCCCTTCCTAGGCCTCGCCGTCGTCGACCGCCCTGGTGCTCCCGGTGCGGCGTGGTCAATGTGGTCAAGGAATGGCTTCCATCGGACATGGACTGTACATGGAGAGGCTGACAGCTGGGTCCACAACCGCAGCAAGGAAGTGCCTCCTTATTATGCGCAAAATAATTATTCCTCCACCTGACAGCGGGGACCCACCGGACAGGCCACCGTATTTCGCGAAAAAAACGTTTCCCCTTGACTGCTGGGACCCACCAGCTACATCTTCGCACTCAAGGAAGTGCGTCCGGGCAAAAAAATGATTCGCCCCCCTGACTGCTGGGACCCACCAGCTACATCTTCGCAGGCAAGGTAGTGCCTGACAGTCGGGACCCACCTGGTCGAAGCGTATGTAGCGTTGTCATTCTGGTCACGAACGTGTACGTACATACTGGTCGTTGTAGATGCGCGCACGTGTCGTAGTAGAGGCGCGCATGTAGCATGTACACGTACGTACAACGGCCAGGGTGCAAGAAAGAAAATACGGCCATGTACGTACATACGGGCAGGGTCTCGAACGCCTACTCGTGCATACGTACAGCCAGGGCTCGTGTACATGGCTGGGTCGGAACGGAGAAACAACGTCATCGTCGTGTTCATGGGGAGGCAACGAAATGCGTCGTGTTCATGGGGAGGCAACAGAATGCGTCGTGTTCATCGGGAGGCAACGGAACGCGTGGGAGCCAACCGGCTGGGCCGGAACGGAATGCGTCGTCGTGTTCATCGGGAGGGCTTGGATGGAACAGGCGATGGAAACGAGGCCTAGCGTATCGCCAAACAGAGGAAAAGGCCTTGTGTTCGACCGGCCACGTTCGAAACGGGATCCTGTTCATCGGGAGGGGTCTAGCGTACCGCAAAACGGAGGAAACGGACCTCCTACGGTCGAAACGGGGGTCCTGTTGATCGGGAGGGGTGTGGCGTACCACAAAACGGAGGGAACGGACCTCCTACGGTCGAAACGGGGGTCCTGTTGATCGGGAGGGGTGCGGCGTACCGCAAAATGGACGAATCGGACTTGTGTTGGAGCGCTACGGTCGAAACGGGGGTCATGTTCATCGGGAGGGGTGTGGCGTACCACAAAACAGGACTCCATGGGATATTGTTCATCTCCACCGTCGACCTCCTCCAGCCTCCACGGGCTACCGTCGACCTCCTCCAGCCTCCATAGGCTCCTGTTCACCCAGCCTCCACCACACGCTACTCGACCGGCTACTGTTCAACCACCCCTCCACGGGCACCCCTCCACCATCTACTATTCATCTAGCCCTCCACACCACGGGATCCTGTTCATCCAGAGGCAACGCCATCGCTCACTGTTCATCCAACCCCCCTCGCAACACTCACTATTCATCCCAGAGGCAGCATCGATCGGCTTCAGTTAGCAGCAGTAGCGAAGCAATCGCTCGATCGGGTTCAGTTAACAGCATCGATCGATCGCTCGGGTTTAGTAATGCGTAGCCTGCAGTGCAATCACTCGGGTTCAGTTAGAGCGCAACGCCTCGCTCGGGTTCAGTTAGAGCCAACACCTCGCACACACGCACGTACGTCTACGAGAGAAACGCGCATCGCTTGGCCCCCGACCTCCCACCGTAACCGGGAACTCCCCGAAATTTTCCTCGCCCTCGCTTCTACCACGGTTTTTTCCGTCATGGACGGCCCAAAGAATGTCATGCAGCTGTGTCTCCGGCCCGCCCAGGACGAAAAGCCCATGTTCTGTCATGATTTTTTGTCATAGAAGTAGGACCCACCACATCTATGATGATACCGGGTTTTGTCACAATTATTGTCATAGAAGTGTCATATGTATGACAGAAAAAAAATTCATTCGGCCCAAAATGTCACATATGTGCCTTTTTTTGTAGTGTTTCCCTTTTTCAGATATACGGTGTCGCACATAACAAGCATGCTCATCTAAAGATTTGCCCTCAACTAAGCTAGTTGGGGTTTCAGCACAAGCACATAGGGATTGAAGATGATCCAAGTAAAAAGCTTCAGGAGTGTGATAGATTTTGAGTGGTTCTTCAACCATTGGTTCAGTAGGTACAACTAATTTTTTTTGGTATTTTGCGTTTCCTACCCATAACTAGAGATAGAAAACAACTAAGAAATAAAAATTACTTAGTGATAAAGCAAACAAGCACACACGAGAATATTCACCCCACGCTATGACTCTACGGCAACGGCGCCATAAAAAGGTCTTGATAACCCACAAGTGTAGGCGATAATTGTAGCCTCTTTCGATAAATAAGAGTGTCGAACCCAATGAGGAGCTAAAGGTAGAACAAATATTCTCTCAAGTCCTATCTTCCACTGATACGACTCTACGCACGCTTAGTGTTCGCTTTACCTAGAACAAGTATGAAACTAGAAGTACTTTGTAGGTGTTGTTGGATAGGTTTGCAAGACAATAAAGAGCACATAAATAAAAAGTAGGGGCTGTTTAGATAAAGAAGCAATAAAGTAAGTATAGCGAATGTGAAAAAGTGGTGATAGGAGTTGTGGAATTGTCCCTAAGCAATTGACTATGTTACTAGACCGGTAATCACTATTGCAATTTTATTTGAGGGAGAGGCATAAGCTAACATACTTTCTCTTCTTAGGTCATATGCACTTATGATTGGAACTCTAGCAAGCATCCGCAACTACTAAAGATCATTAAGGTAAACCCCAACCATAGCATTAAAGCATCAAGTCCCTATCCCATACGTAAACAACCTACTTACTCGGGTATGTGCTTCTGTCACTCACGCCACCCACCATAAGCAAATCATGAACATATTGCAAACCCTACAGCAGGGATCCCTCATGCTTGCGCGACACGGAGAGCACCATAGGAAACACCAATAATAAAACATGCAACTCAAACTAATCATAGCAGTTCATCAATCACCGATAGAACAACAAAAATCTACTCAGACATCATAGGATGGCAACACATCATTGAATAATAATATGAAGCATAAAGCACCATGTTCAAGTAGAGGGTACAGCGGGTTGCGGGAGAGTGGACCGTTGGATATAGATGGGGGAAGGTGATGGAGATGTTGGTGAAGATGATGGAGGTGTTGGTGAAGATCGCGATGATGATGATGGCCCCCGGCAGCATTTCGGCGCCACCGGAAGCAAGGGGGAGAGAGCCCCCCTTCTTCATCTTCTTCCTTGACCTCCTCCCTAGATGGGAGAAGGGTTTCCCCTCTGGTCCTTGGCTCCCATGGCGTGGGAGGGGTGAGAGCCCCTCCGAGATTGGATCTATCTCTCTGTCTCTCTCTGTTTCTACGTTCTCAGATCCTTCCCCTTCACCGTTTCTTTTATATCCGGAGATCCGTAACTCTGATTGGGATGAATCTTTCGCCCAGATTTTTATCATAAAATTAGCTTTCTTGCAGCAAAAGAAGAGCATCAACCGCCTTACGGGTGGCCCACGAGAGTGCCAGGCGCGCCCAGGGGGGAGGGCGCGCCCCCCTGTCTCGTGGCCACCTCGGGCACCGTTTCGCGTTGATTCTTCCTCCGGAAAATCCCAAATATTCCAAAATAATTCTCCGTCCATTTTTATCCCGTTTGGACTCCGTTTGATATTGGGTTTCTGCGAAGCATAAAACATGCAACAAACAGGAACTGGCACTGGGCACTGGATCAATATGTTAGTCCCAAAAATAGTATAAAAAGTTGCCAAAAGTATATGAAAGTTGAATAATAATGGCATGGAACAATCAAAAATTATAGATACGACAGAGACGTATCAGTATGGCACTTGGAGCCTGTTGAACGTCTGGACAGAGAGAACACTGAGCCCTGTGCCACCATCGATGAGTTTCTTGGTGACATATGTTGCTGATGATGGGAGAGCAGAGCATTGGGAGCGCGCCAACTGTGGCCACACACTTGAGCTGGTCGGAGGAGTCGAAGGTGATGGCGTACTTGGACCACCTGAGCGGGTGCGTTGCCTCGAGCTTGGGGAGCACTGCGTTCACCTCACACGCGAACTGTTTGAAGATGCGACGGGCGGCTAGGGCCTGGGAGCCTCCCAAGATGCAGGTGATGGCACGAGGCTCCTAGAAGCCCCCATCCCCCTTGTCCTGGTGGTGGTCCTCGTTCCTTCTTGGTGGAAGCGGTCCTCGCGAGGCTGATCCCTCCAAGAGCCCTCACGAGGCTGGCCCTGCTAGCGGTCCTCCCGAGGCTGGTCGCGCCACTCCTGACAATGGTCATGGCCTCCTCCATGACCGTAGCCTCGGCCATTGCGCTCGGGGCAATGACCAAGGCGACCGTCGCGGATGGCCCTGAGCTCCTGGCAGTCGTTGGTGTTGTGGCTGTGCACGTTGTGGAAGACGCATAGAACGGGCGACTGCCCTTGGATGACTTTGGGTGATCGCACCGCACTTTATCTCTGGCTCGGTCGCGAGTACGGCCGGTCCCTTGCGCTTCACGTCCTTGGCCTTGGCCTTCTTGTCTTCTGGGTCTGTGTCAGGGAGCTCGAGGAGGGAGAGGCGTCCCTCCTCAGCTCTCACACACTTGGTTGCCATGTTGAACATCTCCAGGGCCGTGCACAGGTCTTTGTGTATGGTGAGCTCCTCCTTCATCTTGATGTCGCGGATGCCATCAGTGAACGCCGAGATGATGGCTTCGTCCGACACCTTGGGGATCTTGAGGCGAACGCTGTTGAAGCACCAGATGTACTTCTCGAGGGTCTCCCCTGGCTGCTGCTTGATGCATCGCAGGTCATCCGCAGCCGGCGGGCGGTCGCGAGTGCCCTGGAAGTTGGTGATGAAGTTCTCCCGCATTTCGTCCCAGGAGGAGATCGATCCTGCGGGGAGGTTCAGGAGCCATGAGCGTGCGCCGTCCTTGAGGGCCATGGGAACCAGTTCGCCATGACCTTCTCGTGGCCGCTGGCCGCCTCGATGCATAGCTGGTAGAGTTGCAGGAACTCAGCAGGGTCCGGGGTGCCGTCGTAGCGTGGAGGCAAGTCGGGCTTGAACTTCCCCGGCCAGACGATGCCGTGCAGCTCCGGAGTGAATGCGCTGCACCCTACTACCGTCATGGGAGCCCGTCGTGGGGGTGGATCTTGGTCTTGGCATTCGTGCACCGCCACCACAAGCAGCGCGTGGTCTTGACGTGGCGGTGCTGGGAGTGCACGCGCATCTTCTTGTGGCCGTTGGATCACCTGGCAGCTTGCCTAATCACGCGCGGGCGCCCGATGTTGTGGATCACGCCGGGAGGGGGGGCTCCCGCCTTGGCTCGATGATGGCGTCCTTCCTGGAAGGTGGAGGAGGTGTCCCATGAGCTATGTCTTCTGCAGCAGGCAGTGGTTGAGGCAGCAAGCAAGACGGCGCAGCAGAATCTCCAGCTGCGGTGACGAGCTCGGCAATGCGGTCGAGCCAGTCCTCGTAGAGGTCGTCGACTGGGCGGTAGCGTAGGAGCTCGTGTGCCATGAGCAACGCAGCCTGCGCATTCACCGGGCCATGACGAGCATGGGAGGACGAAGCAGTTGGAGTCAGCGATGGAGTAGTGGTGCGCCCGTCACGGTGCACGGAAGGGTGCGGCAAAGAGGCCTGTTGCTCGTGGCCCACAGGGCCCATGGAGGCATTCGCCATCGGAGACGGGGGTCGGCGAGGGCAGCCGTCGCCCGCCGGTGCTGTCTAAGCAACGCGGGTGGCGAGAGCGGCCCGATGCTCAACGCGAGCTTGGCATGCGTCAGCCATGGGAGCAGTGGCGAATCGACTGATGGAAGAGAGGCTCCGACGCACTCCTACCTGGCGTGCCAAATGTCAGATTTTGGGTTCCGCAAACCGTTGAGAGGTTCAAACTTTGGGGTGCGTGCGGAGATCTCAACCTCCCCAGTCTGCCTGCTCGCAAATCTCACAGCCTAGCACGACGAACTTGAAGGAAAGGGGACACAATAGTTTACCCAAGTTTGGTCCACCTTGCAGTGTAAAACCCTACTCCTGCTTTGTGGTGGATTTGCCTCGTGGGGCTGAGGATGAACTAGTACAATGGCGAACAACCTCAGGAGGTGTGTTCTTGAGCTCAAGTGAGCTGGTGAGGGTGGAATGAATTCGGTCGGCTTGATCGTCGTCTCCCGTCCATGGTGGTGGCTAGGTCCTATTTATAGTGGCCTTGGTCCTCTTCCCAAATCAAGGCGGGAAGGGATCCCACAACAACCAAATTTGAAGGGAGACAACTAGTACATCTTATCCCGACAAAAGTGGTCTTCACCTGCAAAAGCCTCTGGCCATGACGCCGTGGTGGGCTCGATGATGACCTCCGTCCTGCCGTCCTGGCGATCTTGGTCTTGTTGCACGAGAATGGAAACCTATGGCTGCTTCCTCAGGACTCCGCGCTTGCTACTTGCCTCCTTTGAACCAAAGAGGAAACTGGTACACTGCGCCCGCTGGCGCCCGCCTAGCCTTGGTCGCCATAGCTTACATCACCCAAACCTCACGAGGTGAGCCTTGCATAGAAATCTCTGCTCCTCGGGAGCCAGCCTGAGGAGGCTACTCCCTTTGGAGGTCTTGGTGTCATCCACCTCGCGAGGCTCGACCCATCACGAGGGTCTTGAGTTGTCGATGTCGAAGTTGGGCCGTACCAGGCCGTCAATGGAGCCTCGCCGTGGGCTGTAGGTAGGCAAGTCTGGGTACCCCTATTCCCAGAACGCTGACAAGATATAAGTGAAGCACATAGAGTATTTTAATAAATCATGAATAAATGCGTGTCCCTCTAAAAAGGTATGTGAAGCAAACAATGGTTGTGGCAAACTAAAAAGCAAACAAAGCAAAGGTTCATATAATACACGACGCTCCAAGAAAACTCATATCATGTGATGAATAAAAATATGGCTCCAAGTAATATACTGATGGATTATTATAAACGAAAGAGGGGATGCCATCCGGGGCATCCCCAAGCTTAGATGCTTGTTTTTCCTTGAATATTACCCTGGGGTGCCTTGGGCATCTCCAAGCTTAGGGTTTTGCCGCTCCTTATTCCTTCATCCATTGTCATCTCACCCAAAACTTGAAAACTTTAGCACACAAAACTTAACAGAAACCCCATGAGATCCATTAGTATAACAAGCAAATCATAATCTTTAGGTACTATTGTAAACCCATTAATATTTTATTATTGCATAATACCTACTATATTCTAACTTCTTCATATACCCCCTAATATAATCCATAGATTCATAAAAACAAGTCAACTATGCAACAGAAACAGAATCTGTCAAAAACAGAATAGTCTGTAATGATCTGAACAAATGCAATACTTCTGTAACTCCAAAAATTCTAAAAAATAAGGAAAACATTCCAGTGAACTTAAACAATTCTAGTACTGGGTGCAAAAGTTTCTGTATTTTCACAGAATCAAGTTAACTATCAACCAAATCATCCCAAAGGATTTACTTGGCCCAAACACTAACTAAAACACAAAAACACAATCATAACAGTAGAAAAATTGTGTGGATACTCAAATAATATGAATGATAACTATTGGGTTGTCTCCCAACAAGCTCTTCCTTTATAGCCATTATGATAGGCTTTGAGATTTCAATGATACTCACATGAAAGACAAGAATTGAAGCACAAATAGAGCATCATAATACAAGTGAAAAACACATTTAATTCTAACACACTTCCTATGCATAGGAATTTTATAAGCAAACAAATTATCAAGACAAGAAATATCTAGCATATGCAAGGTAGAAAATAAAACATTGATAATCTCAACATAACGAGAGGTAATTTAGTAACATGAAAATTTCTACAACCATATTTTCCTTAATCATAATAATTACATGTAGGATCAAATTCAAAAATATAGCTATCATATAAAATAGTCTCTTCATGATCCACATGCATAAAAGTGTCATATTCTTCCAAGATAGTGGGATTAACATCAACTAAAGTCGTGACCTCTCCAAAAACCACTTTTATCAAAAATTTCATAAGATTGAACACTCTCCGAATATGTGGGATTAATTTTTTCCTAAAGCTGACAATCTTCCAAACCCACTTTCAATATTATTACAAACATTATTATCATTAACATATGCATCATGAGGCTTAAATAGATTTTCAAGATCATAAGAAGCATCATCACCCCAATCATGATCATTGCAATAAGTAGTGGACATAACAAATTTATCATCCCCAAGCTTGTAGCGTTGCATATCATTATCTCAATGGACATTATTAGTATTTATAATAACATCATTACAATCATGCTTTTCATTCAAGGAGCTAACAAGAATCGCCTTAAAAATTTCTTCTAACACTTCATCACAATTTTCAGATTCATGATTTTCAAGGAAAACTTCATAGAGATAATAAAGTGCACTCAACTAACTATTAACAAGTGGATGATAAAGTGCATCCACATGAAGGCAATTAAAAGCAAGCAAACGAGCAAAAAAAATTTTGTTTCTGGAAAAAATAGAAGTGGGGGAGATGAAAATGAGAGGCAAAGGCAAATAAAAATAAGAAAAAGTAGATGCACTTGCTACTTGTGAGCTGTGTTGGGATTTCCCCGAAGAGGAGAGGATGAAGCAGTACAGTAGAGATAAGTATTTCCTTCAAATAAGAACCAAGGTTATCATCCAGTCGGAGAACCACACAGAACCTCATTAGCAGCACCTGCACACACAAAAGCAAATACTTGCACCCAACACAAAATAGGGGGTTGTTAATCCCCTCGGCGGTTATTTGCAAGGATCAAATCTCGTAGTGGTAGGTAAATAGATAAATTGCAAAACAAAATAAAACAAATAAAGTGCAGCAAGGTATTTTTGTGTTTTTATATATGATAAAAGTAGACCCATGGCCATAGTTTTCACTAGAGGCTTCTCTCTCAGGCACATAACACATGGTGGGTGAACAAATTATTGTTGGGCAACTAATAGAAAGGTGCATAGTAATGATGATATTCAAGGCAATGATCATTTATATAGGAATCACGTCCAAGACAAGTAGACCAACTCATGTCTGCGTCTACTACTATTACTCCACCCACCGACCGCTATCCAGCATGCATCTAGGGTATTAAGTTAATAAAAACAGAGTAACACCTTAAGCAAGATGACATGATGTAGAGAAAGTAAACCCAAGCAATATGAATAAACCCCATCTTTTTATCCTTAATGGCAATAATACAAATACATTTCCTTTCCCTTTCTGTCGGGATGGAGCACCGCAGGATTGAACCCATCACAAAGCACCTCTCCCAATGCAAGATAAATTGATCTAGTTGGCCAAACTAAATAGATAGATCCAAGGGAAATAAAATGCTATAATAATCATTAATAAAAGAATTCAAAAAAGACTCAGTTAATATTCATGAATAATTTGATCATAAACCCAAAACTCATCGGATCCCAACAAACACATCAGAAACAATATTACATCAAATAGAACTCCAAGAACATCGAGGAGAACATTGTATTGAAGATAAAAGAGAGAGAAGAAGCCATATACCTACTAGATATGGACCTGTAGGTCTATGGTAAACTACTCACGCATGATCGGAAGGCAGCAAGAATGATTCAAAAGCCCTCATTGATTGATTCCCCCTCCATCAGTGTGCCGAAATAGGCCTCCAGATGGGATCACGGAAGAACAGAAACTTGCGGCGGCGCAAAAAGTGTTTGGGGTGGCTCTCTGTTGGTTTCCCGATTTTAGAGAATTTATAGAGGTGGAATTAGGTCAGACAGAGCCACACGAGTCCCACACGGTAACAGGGCGTGCCTACCCCCCTGGGCGCACCCTGTTGCCTTGCTGGATCCTCGCTTCTCGTCTGGTCTCCTCCCAAAGCTACTAGGGTCTCTTTGGTCCAGAAAAAAATGTCAAAAAAGATTTGTAGCGTTTGGGCTCCGTTTGGTACTGATTTTGTGGAAAATAAAAAACAAACAGAAAATAGCAACTGGCACTGGTTAATAGGTTAGTCTCAGAAAATGATATAAAATAGCACAAAAAGTTATATAAAACATCCAAGATTATTACAACAAAAGCATGGCACAATCAACAATTATAGATAAGTTGGAGACGTCTCAACCACCCATGCTCCTCGCGCAGGGTACGATTGGTGATGGTGGTGCTTCAGTACCTAATGACCGAGACATGCTATTTGTTCACATTTAAAGCAACAAGGGATGGGACAAGACTAACGATGTATTTTGTGGCGTGTGAGTTTTCGCTAGAAACATTCAATGTACATAATGATAGGCAAAACATGTTGCGTATAGAAATGGAAGACATGAGATGTTTTATCATTGGGCCTATACGATTTGAGAAAAGCTTCGACAATTATACTACAAGCGCTGAAGTTTGTCCCCCTCTTTTGCCTGTGTTAGTTTGGGTTGGTGTTGGGCTGATGCTGAGTGATGCTTCCTTTGTATGTTTTGATCGGTTTGTTGGGTTCATTTTGGCTGTGTTATCCCAGGTAGGAAACTCACTCGGGTAAGCCAAGCGGCATGCCGTTCAACAAGGCATCGACCAACCAGTCCCCTTACAACTTGGTGCATAGAAAGGGCCTCTAGGACGGATTGGTTGAATTGGATGCAACCCCGCATCAAATGTCGCTCGGGTCGTTCGCACCTCTGCACACTACCGGCTAGACCGACCATTGTCCAAGTGCAAGGGAACCTCTTGATACGTCTCCAACGAATCTATAATTTTTGATTGTTTTATGCTAATATATTATCAATTTTATATATTTTACATGCAATTATATATATTTTTTGGGAACTAACCTATTAACCTAGTGCCTAGTGCAAGTTGCTATTTTCTGCTTGTTTTTGGTTTTACAGAAAATCTATACCAAATGGAGTCCAAACACGATGAAACTTTTTAACAATTTTTTAGACATTAGAGACCCTAGAAGCTTCGGGCAAGACCAGAAGACCTACAAGGAGATGGCAAGACAACAAGGTGCGCCATGGGGGGGGGGGTAGGCACGCCCTGATGTCTTATGGGCCCCTCATGGCTCCGTCTGACCTAATTCCAGCGCTATAAATTCTCTAATATTGGAAAACCACCAGAGCATCCACCAAAACAATTTTTCCACCATCGCAAGTCTCTGTTATTCCATGATCCCGTCTGGAGGCCTTTGCCAGTGGGGGAATCGATCATGGAGGGCTTCTTCATCAACCTTGCTACACCTCAATGATGTGTGAGTAGTTTCGACATGACCTATGGGTCCATAGTGATTAGCTAGATCTCTCTCTCTCTCTCTCTCTCTCTCTCTCGCTCGCTCTCTAATCTTAAAAACAATGTTCTCCTCGGAGTTCTATTCAATGTAATCTTCTTTTGCGGTGCATTTATTGGGACCCGATAAATTGTTGGTTTATGATCAAATTATTCATTGAAAGTAACTAAGTCTTTTCCAAACTTTATTATGTGTGATTGTTATAGCTATGTAATGCTTTTTGATCTATGAGTTTTATTTGGCCAAGTTGATGAGTAGATCTTGGGTGGAAGTGGTGCATAGTTGTAGGTTCAATCTTGCGGTGTCCTCACCTAGTGATAGAAGGGGTAGCGAGACACATATTTGTATTATTGTTTCTAAGGGGAAAATGATGGGCTACAATCATATTGCTTGGTTTTATTCTGTCTACATCATGTTATCATACTTCACGCATTACTCTATTTGTTATTAACTTAATACGTAGAGAGGAAAGCATAGAAGCCTCTCGAAGTGTAGTAATAGTAGTAGATGCAGGCAGGAGTCGGTCTGCTTGTCACATACGTAATGCCAATGTACATGATAATGCCATGAATAACATCATGACTATGCACTTTGTTGGGGAACGTTGCATGGAAAACAAAAAAAATTCTATGCACACACAAGATCTATCCATGGAGATTCAGAGCTACGAAAGGGGAGAGTATGTCTACGTACCCTCATAGACCATTGTAACATCCTGGTTTTTGGCCTTTTTCTTTTTCTTTTTGATTTATTGGTTTTTGCTCTGATTTTTATTTTTGGAGTGGATCTGTGGCCTTGCAACCTGGGAGATCATCGTCATTTCTTTCTCCCAAATGGCTCATCATCTTCAAATCTATCCCAAGACGATGTCATTTCCCTTCTAGCCCAACCCTAAAATACTTTTCTAAGGAATATTCTTTTTTCTATTAAAGGAATAACCCTAATTGCCCTAGGTTGTGAAGCAACCTATATTTCTGTCACTCCCAAAATTTCCATAATTTATTTGGGTAATATATTGCTCAAATATGCCCAAACTTTTCCTTGGCCAATTCAAAAATAATTCTCCAATATTACTTCTTCATTTCTGTCACCTATCCACTCTTGATTGCTCCCAAACTTTTTGGGAATTCTTTTATGTCCAAATTATTGCCTCATGTCAAAATTCAACTTTATTTGCCTAGCCAATCTTCCTCAGCAATTTTTCAAATTTCTGTCAAACAGAAGGCATTGTGAAGGAAGTACTAGCTAGGGTTATCCAAATAAGTTGAAAATTTGCACACTCCTTCATGTGCTCATATTATAACACTACTCCAAATTTCAGCTCGACCCCTTGATCTATGTGAGCACATGACCAAATCTTTGATTCTGTTAATATTTTCAGGTTTTGAAGCAAGTATAATTTATATTGCTTCATTAATTCTGAAAGATTACCAGATCATACTCCTACCTAAATAACCTCTCTCCACCAAATTTGGGATCAATTCATCAAGCCATTTTTTCTCTAGAATTTTCCCAAGTTTCTGGACAGAGAGGATGTTTGTGAAGCAAGTACCATTTTGACTTGTCCATTTGGTATGAAAGTTTTAAAACATCTTCATATGGCCAGATAACCCTGCCTTGCCAAACTTCAGCTCAAGTGGCTTCTTCATTTGAGTGCATCATCTTGATCTCTTTTCTGGACCATTTTGGTCAGTTGCAAAGCACCTATATTAAGCCTTGGTCCATTTCTCCTCAAACTCCCTAGGATTGTAGTCCTTCCTTAGTTAATCACCCCAGACATCAACTTTGTTTCCAATCAATTCTCTATTGAGCATAGTGGTCTGACCAAGTTTGCTACAGAAAACTTTAATCGATGCCTAACTCAGATGCATAGCCTCTTCTCTCGAGCTCTTGCTTTCTATAGTCTCTAGGGTGGAGAGACAACACCCAGACATAGTTTGCAATCCTCTCGTGACCTCCTTGTGCCTTGTCCCGTAGTGACCATGCAACTGGCATGGCTATTCATGCGCTCTGCTCGCTAGTCTACGTCCAGAGGATCGTTTGTGCTTCGGCCCCTCTCCCTCTCATCGTATTCGCGCGTGTGACCTTGTCTAGATGCTCTGCTTCGTCATCGCCACCTCCCTAGACCCCTCTCCCCCTCCGGAAGCCTCCTTGTCAGTGCTCACCACCGCGTGCCCATGTGAGAACAGTGGCCGACATGGCATTGAATGCGCCCGTCGTCTTCCTCCCCGTGCCCCTTGGTGTTGTGCTGCTCCATGACCTTCGTCCGCTCCTCCTCGTCGTGATCTCGCCCCTACCCGTGACCGCTGTGCGCGCCAGAGCGTTGGCCGGACCTGAGCGACGGCTCTTGGCCACGGCACCTCGGCCACGTCTATAAATAGCGACCCCCGAGGCCCTTTGAGCACACCCGCGGCCTCCTCCTCCTCCCAGAGCCCCGCCCAACTTCTTCCCGAGCACCGGAGCCCCTCTGCTCGTCCACCGTCCACCATGGCCACCGCGAAGCTCGGCTTAAAGACGAGCTATCCGGTCCCCTCCTCCACCCACTGACCTCACCTGCTGAGGGAGTCCTGGATTAGGGGGTCCTCGGACAGCCAGACTATGTACTTGTGCCGGACTGTTGGACTATGAAGATACAAGAATGAAGACTTCGTCACGTGTCCGGGTGGGACTCTCCTTTTCGTGGAAGGCAAGCTTGGCAATTCGGATTTGTAGATCTCCTTCTCTATAACCGACTCTGTGTAACCCTAGCCCCTCCGGTGTCTATATAAACTGGAGTGTTTAGTCTGTAGGACAACAACAATCATAATCATAGGCTAGCTTCTAGGGTTTAGCCTCTATGATCTCATGGTAGATCAACTCTTCTAATACTCATATCATCAAGATCAATCAAGTAGGAAGTAGGGTATTACCTCAATCGAGAGGGCCCGAACCTGGGTAAACATTGTGTCCCCCGCCTCCTGTTACCATTAGCCTTAGACGCACAGTTCAGGACCCCCTACCCGAGATCCGCCAGTTTTGACACCAACATTGGTGCTTTCATTGGGAGTTCCACTGCGCTGTCACGGTAAGGCTTGATGGCTCGCCTTGTTATCAAGGACAACATCACCTCTGGGGAGCCCTGGCTTTAGGCCAAACTCTCTGACTAGGCGGCTTCGTCATGACCGCCCGTTCGGCTGCCGCGCCGACGATGACTTCTTGGGTCATCAAAAACAGCCTCCACGTCAGCTCGGAATTCACTGAGCAGATGGATCCAATGGAGCTCTCCTCCCTGAACGAGCTCTTGGATTGCATCGCCGCCTTGGGAGTCACCACGAACTATGATCGGATTGGGCTTAAACCCGATCAAAGGGAGATTAACTCTTCGTCAGTCACCCATCAAATAGCGGTGGTGGAGGAGCAATGTAGCGATTCTTCCTCTATTTTGAGGAAGAACTATGTCCGGATTCCCGAGCTCTCCGAGCCGGATACCCGTCTACCAGAGGACATGACCCAGGCTCCAAACTTAGAATCGGACAGCAGGCCAGAAAAATTGGGCGACATCCCGGAACTCGAACTGCTAAGTTCGGAGGCTCCTCTGCTCCTGGGTCTTAGATCAGGTCAGGGTTCGGACTTAAATCTACCCGCCCACCCAGATACAAGTGATCTTTCCCACATTAGACAAGAGCCCCAAGAGATAGTACATCACTTTTGGGACAGATTCCTCCTTGTATTGAACAAGGTCAAGGACTGTCGCGAGGAAGACACAATCTCATTCTTTTGCAAAAAATGCACGGACAAGGGAATCCTCAACGCCATAAGTCACCGTGATATAGCACACTTCGCTGACTTGGCGGCCATCGTACAGAAGTACTGGGCGATGGAAAGCGCCTGGAAAACCCAAATAGAATTCTGGGATCCTCTGGCTCTCACTAAACCCCTCGTCCAAACTAAAAGGGTGCACTCTCGCAAGTCACCTGATCCAATTACAAAGAAACCAAAGCCCACTACAGGGTGTGGAACCGTATTGGAGGGATGGCTCAATGGGCCATGCAAAATTCACACCACACCGGATACCATACCAACACACAGCCTTAGAGCATGTTGGATACTCCGGCAGGTGGCCAAGAGCGGTGAGGATCTCCTCATCAACGATACCGCAGAGCATCATCCCGTAGAAAATAACAATATAGTATTGAAAGTCTTCGAGACTTTCGCCACAAATAGCAAGCGCAAGCGAGCACTCCGCAGCCTCGCCGAAGTATGCCACGTTGCAGCAATAAATCCATGGAACGACATGGCCATAACCTTCAATGCCAGTGACGAACCTCAATTCTGAATAGTCCGAGCACTAGCCGCTTTGGTCCTTAGTCCAATTGTGGACGGCTTCCGGATTATTAAAGTGCTCATGCATGGTGGCAGCCGATTAAACCTCATCTACGAGGAAACTCTCAACAAAATGGAAATAGACAAGAGCCGCATTGAGCAAAGCAACACGACATTCAGGGGAATTATCCCTAGTCGGGAGGTGATGTCAACTACACAACCTTCTTCTTGTAGACGTTGTTGGGCCTGCAAGTGCACAGGTTTGTAGGAAGTAGCAAATTTCCCTCAAGTGGATGACCTATGGTTTATCAATCCGTGGGAGGCGTAGGATGAAGATGGTCTCTCTCAAACACCCCTGCAACCAAATAACAGAAAGTCTCTTGTGTCCCCAACACACCCAATACAATGGTAATTGTATAGGTGCACTAGTTCAGCGAAGAGATGGTGATACAAGTGCAATATGGATGGTAGATATAGGTTTTTGTAATCTGAAAATATAAAAACAGCACGGTAACTAATGATAAAACAGAGGGTAAACGGTATTGCAATGATAGGAAACAAGGCCTAAGGTTCATACTTTCACTAGTGCAAGTTCTCTCAACAATAATAACATAGATAGATCATATAACAATCCTTCAACATGCAACAAAGAGTCACTCCAAAGCCACTAATAGCGGAGAACAAACGAAGAGATTATGGTAGGGTACGAAACCACCTCAAAGTTATCCTTTCTGTTCTATCTATTCAAGAGTTCGTAGTAAAATAACATAAAGCTATTCTTTCTGCTCAATCCATCATAGAGTTCATACTAGAATAACACCTTAAGACACAAATCAACCAAAATCCAAATGTCACCTAGATACTCCATTGTCACCTCAAGTATTCGTGGGCATGATTATACGATATGCATCACACAATCTCAGATTCATCCAACCAACACAAAGTACTTAAAAGAGTGCCCCAAAGTTTCTACCGGAGAGTCAAGAAAACGTGTGCCAACCCCTATGCATAGGTTCATGGGCGGAACCCGCAAGTTGGTCACCAAAACATACATCAAGTGGCACGTGATATCCCATTGTCACCACAGATAAACACGACAAGACATACATCAGGTGTTCTCAAATAAAGACTCAATCCAATAAGATAACTTCAAGAGGGAAACTCAATTCATCACAAGAGAGTAGAGGGGGAGAAACATCATAAGATCCAACTATAATAGCAAAGCTCGCGATACATCAAGATCGTGCCATAGAGAGAACACGAGAGAGAGAGAGAGAGAGATCAAACACATAGCTACTGGTACATACCCTCAGCCCTGAGGGTGAACTACTCCCTCCTCGTCATGGATAGCGCCGGGATGATAAAGATGGCCACCGGTGATGGATTCCCCCTCCGGCAGGGTGCCGGAACGGGCTCCCGAGAGGTTTTTGGTGGCTACGGAGGCTTGCGGTGGCGGAACTCCCAATCTATCTTGTCTGTGGATGTTTTTAAGGTACGTGGGACTATATAGGCGAAAGAAGTCGGTCGGGGGGTGCTCGAGGGGGCCCACGAGACAGGGGGCGCACCCAGTAGGGGGGGCACCCCCTATCTCCTGGCCACCTCGAGGATCTTCTGACGTGAACTCCAAGTCTCCAGGATCATATTCTTCCAAAAAATCACGCTGCCGAAGGTTTCATTCTGTTTGGACTCCGTTTGATATTCCTTTCCTTCGAAATACTGAAACAGGCAATAAAACAGCAATATTGGCTGGGCCTCCGATTAATAGGTTAGTCCCAAAAATGATATAAATGTGTGAAATAAAGCTCATAAACATCCAAAAGAGGTAATATAATAGCATGGAACAATCAAAAAGTATAGATACGTTGGAGAGGTATCGGGAGGCACGATGCGCGGGAAAAATCACACTAGATGTGATATTCGGAACACTGGAGAATTACAGGTCCGAAGAAATCACATTCCAAGTGGCCCCATTCAGTAGCGGATACCACGCCCTTTTAGGGCGGGAGGCATTCACGATCTTCCAAGCTATACCCCATTATGGGTACATGAAGCTCAAGATGCCTGGGCCCAAGGGAATCATCACTCTAGCCAGTGATCCGGACGTCGCACTCCGTGCTGAAAACAAAACCGCTGCCCTGGCCCTTGAGGCATTATCCGAAGCCCTCGTGGCCGAAGAACTAACTGCGCTGCGCTCCACAGTGGACAGGGACGACGTGATACTCGACAAACGATCCAAGTCCACCTCTTTCAAACCAGCGGACGAAATAGTAAAATTCCAAGTCCACCCAATGGAATCTACAAAAACAGCATCCATCGGGGCACAGCTGAACCCCACAATAGACGCCGCACTGCGAGAGTTCTTGCGCGACAATTGGGACATCTTCACCTGGCATCCTTCAGACATGCGAGGTATCCCACGCAGGCTAGCCGAGCATAGCCTAAACATACTGAAGGGATACAAGCCGGTCAAGCAAACTCTTCGGTGATTTTTAGAACCTAAGCGACAAGCCATGGGAGAGGAGCTAGCCAAGTTACTTGAAGCCGGATTTATCAGAGAAATAAAACATCCGGACTGGCTAGCAAACCTGGTGATGGTACCAAAGAAGGAAAAATCCTGGCGCCCGTGTGTCGATTTCAAGGACCTCAATAAGGCTTGCCCTAAGGGTCCCTGCCCCCTCCCCCATATCGATCAAATCATCGACGCTACCGCGGGACATGACTCATTGTGCTTCCTCGACGCATACTCCAGATACCATCAAATCAATATGGGGAGTCCGATCAAGCCGCAACGACATTCATCACACCATATGGCCCCTTCTGATTTAACACCGTGCCTTTCAGGCTCAAAAATGCCGGTGCAACCTACCAACACATGATTAAGAGATGCCTGGAGAAACAAATCGGCAAAACAGTTGAGGCATACGTAGACGACGTGGTCATCAAGACTAGACACGTCGAATCTTTAATAGACGACTTGAGGCTTACGTTCGACAATCTCCGGACATATGACATCAAACTCAATCCGGAAAAATGCGTTTTCGGCGTTCCTGCCGGAAAGCTCCTCGGCTTCATAGTTTCCAACCGAGGAATCGAAACAAATCCGGCTAAAATTCGAGCTCTGTCACAGTTGGCTACCCCAACATACCTCAAGCAAATCCAGAAGTTAACTGGATGCGTGGCTGCCTTAAGCCGCTTTATCTCCAGATTAGGAGAAAAGGCACTACCTCTCTATCGCCTTCTTCGATGCACCAAACACTTTGAGTGGACGGAGGCGGCTACGTCCGGACTGGAAGAAATAAAGGCCCTCTTGGCTAGCAATCCAATCCTGGCCACACCAAACATCGGCGAACCCATGCTGCTATATATAGCTGCAACACACCAAGTTGTAAGCGCAGTGCTCATCATCGAATGAGAGGAGGACGGACATAAGTTCCCGCTTCAAAAGCCGGTATACTACGTATCCACTGTCCTCACTCCATGCAAGTCACGGTACCCACATTATCAAAAGATAGCATACGCGGTCTTCATGGCATCCCGGAAACTACGACACTACTTTCAAGAGTGTTCAATCATGATGGCCTCTGAAGTGCCACTTAACGATATAATAAATAACCGCGTTGCCACGAGCCGGATTGCTAAGTGGGCTATCGAGCTCCTCCCGTTCGACATCATATACAAACCACGTCAAGCCATTAAGTTGCAAGTACTGGCTGACTTCGTCGCCGAATGGACAGAAGCCAAACTCCCTAAAGAGTATGGCGCGTACTCCAATTGGATCATGCACTTTGACGACTCTAAGATGTTGGCTGGTCTAGGAGCGGGTGTTGTCCTGACATCCCCCACCAGAGACACAGTCCAATATGTACTGCGAATACTATACACAGACTCCAACAATGCAGCCGAATACAAGGCTTTGTTGCATGGTCCTCAGATGGCGGTCTCCATGGGCATTCAACACCTCGAGGTGCGGGGGGATTCGAACCTTGCAATATATCAAATAAACGGAGACTTTGACACTAAGGACCCGAAAATGGCGGCTTACCGCAATGCCGTCCTCAAAATGTCAGCTCGGTTCGAGTGGCTCGAATTCCATCATGTGGTCCGAGAAAACAATCAAGCAGAGGATATCCTTGCCTGCATCAGCACTAAGCGCGACCCCGTCCCACCTAATATCTTCTTGGAAAGGCTTTTCAAGCCGTCCGTGGTGTGGCAAGGGGAGACCGGCAATACTAGTCCAGATCCGACCACAACCCCAGATACCGAACACACTGACATAATCGGGGGCTCTGCCACCGAAATAACACCTTCTGCCCACGCGATCATGGCTGTCATTGCCCCGTGGATAGAACCCTTCTTAGCCTACCTAAATAGGCAAGAACTCCCTGAGGACCAAAACGAGGCACGTTGCATCGTGCGATGTTCTAAAGCCTACAAGGTCCATGAGGGAGAGCTTTATAAGAAAAGCGCGACCAGAGTGCTCCAAAGGTGCATCTCCGAAGAGGAAAGGCGGCAGCTCCTGGCCGAAATTCATGCTGGACTCGGCGGCCACCATGCCGCAGTTCGGGCCCTTGTAAGCAAGGCCTTCCGTACAGGTTTCTACTGGCCGACAGCTCGAGCAAACGCACAGGACCTCATCCAACATTGCGTCGGTTGCCAGCTTTTCGCAAATCAAAGCCATATGCCACCTACCGCTCTCCAAACAATCCCCATAACTTGGCCCTTTGTGGTCTCGGGGCTCGATATGGTTGGACCCCTTAAAGGAGGAAGCCATAAGAAAAAAAATACTTGTTGGTGATGGTGGATATATTCACCAAATGGAAAGAAGCCAAACCAGTTAAAACAGTTGAATCCGGACCAGTGATAGACTTCATATCAGGGGTCGTACACTGTTACGATGTCCCGCACAACATCATCACCGATAATGACTCCAAATTCACAGTTGACGAGGTGAAAACTTGGTGCGGCAACATGGGCATTAAGCTCGATTACGCCTCCGTCTATCACCCCCAAACAAACGGCCAAGTCGAATGAGCAAATGGTCTTATTATGAGCGGCATCAAACCTAGACTAGTGCGATCCTTGAAGGAATCGGATTCGCACTGGGTCGAGGAGCTCGACTCCGTACTATGGGGGTTGCGGACCACGCCGAATCGCACTACCGGATACACACCATTTTTTATGGTGTACGGCGTAGAGTGCGACATCATTCATGACTCACCTCGAGTGCGCATGTACGAAGAGATAGAAGCCGAGCTTGATTGGCAGGATAGTTTAGATGCCCTAGAGGAGGAGCGTGACGTCGCAAAAGCCCGTTCCGCATTCTATCAGCAACAGGCTTGAAGGTATCAAAGTAGAGATGTACAGACCAAAACTTATAACATTGGCGAACTAGTTCTACGCCTACCGGAGAAGAAAAAGGACAAGCTCAAGCCCAAGTGGGAGGGTCCCTTCATCATTGATAAAGTTCTCACCGGAGGAGCATACCGTCTGCGTGATGTATCCGATAATCGACTCGAGCCAAACCCATGGAACGCGTCCAGGCTCCGGAGATTCTACGCCTAGTGCCGAACACGGTGTTTGTTTCCTTACCTCCGCCTTTCTTTTTTAAAGATATATCTTCTTTCTCTCTTTCCTTCTTTCTTTTTTTATGGCCTTAAAGGCTTCAAGTGTGCCTTGACTACACAACCTTGATGCGCTACGCGCGCTCACTATACCTGGGGGCTTCTTATATAGAAGCTTAATATAATTATCTCCCGGGCTTTTTGCCCACTACACATGTGTCCTTTTTCCATATGTACCCCTTTTTCGCCATTATATGCATCGATATGACTTATGTTTTGGCCAATCTGGGTTGCCTGGCTCCTGTGTTTATGCCCTACGTTCCCATTAGTTCGGCTAGGGCATAAGGGGAGCACCTCTGCGACTTTTACTGCGGGTCAGCCAGACGTGTACCTCAGACTGGGTCAAGCCGAAAGCTTGCGTTCTTAAGGGAATATTCGGTTGGTGAACAAAAGATGTTTCTTACATATTTACAATATAAACCCCCAGATGTTTCATATCCTGCGTCTTTGTTCGCAGTTCGGATATGCACATTAATGCATGCGTACCCAGGGAAAGGAACCCTTAACGGAACTATTCTCCCTAGAAGATGTTTCTTACTATCCATGTAATATAACATAACTAGTTGGGTACTTGTCTGTTCAAGCACTTATGACCCCTACGCTTGGTTTCCACGCGTACCCCGGTTTACATAACTGAGCGGGTATTCGGATACACTCCGGACTGTCGGGTCCGAAGGTTGAAGTGAAAAGATCCGCCATGACACATGATTTACAATCCGTCTAGGGACAAAATATGTCATTTGAAGTACACAGTCACTTAGACTGGCTAAATTCTTCTTCTATACCATCCAACAGGCTATCTAGCCTACAATCTTGTTGGGAATACTTTGCGACTAATCCTACCTGGTCATATACCAGACTAATGGGGATCTCTTTCCCATCTGACCCTACAGGTCCGACCTCGGCCATGTGATTCGGGTCAACCTTGGTGTACCGCGTCTTCACCATGGCCCAGGCTTCCCTCGCACCTTGTCGGCAGGCCGCTATCTTCCATAATCGTAAGTGCCGCCGCGCTCCCTTGAGTATCTCTACAAGCTCCCCCATGCCTCCTGGCAGGGAGGCGGATGGCCACAAGGCCTGGGCAATACCCTGCATCACCTGCCGAACTTGTTCATGCAGTTGTGAGAGCTATTGCAGAAGATCGCCTGCGGATCCGGGCATCTCCTCTTCGGGACGACCTGTCAGCATACCTACAGACATAACCCTGTTAGCCCGTTTCTTCGCCGAACTGTATAAAAGTTCATTCAAGCACTTACTAAAAATGCCACGTCGGAGCCTCTTATTCTCCTTCACGGAGTCAGCAAGCTGGGCCCGAACATCTTTTAATTCAACGTCCAACCGGGTATTGGCGTCTTGGAGATTGTTTTTCTCCTGCCTAACCCGCATAAGCACACGCTTGCCAGCCTCTAGCTGTCGTTTAGCTGGTTGCTCATCCTCTTGTACGATCCCCAGATTCCCTCTGGTATTATCTGCAGGATCAGTTTTTAGATTCACAAGCATGCCGAATACTAACTGGTACACATAAGTACATTCTTTTCGAGACAAGTATTACCAGATGAGGCCTTCTTAGATTCCTCCATTCCGGCAACTGCGGCCTTTAGCTAGGCTTTGCACTCCTCCAGCTCTTGGGACAAATTGGTGTTCTTCTCTGTAAGAACCTATGCATACAATGATCCTTAAATCAGTTGTGCCAACTGTTTCAAGTCTCGGGGGCTACTGATATACATAGTTATTAGATATCCTTACCCGTATATCCTTTAAATACTGGTCCATGGCTCTAGGAATACCACCTTGAGCAGCTCGGATGTACGCGTCTCCTGAGTTGAAGGCATTGAACGCCTCTACGGAGAAATTAGGGTCGCGGAGTATGGCATGTCGGCGCCTATGATTCATGGCGCTCTCCACTTTGGAATTTGTAGTGGATATTCTATCCGCATCCTCTATAGGAGGACCGTCCGGCATTGTCCCCGTGTTAGCGTCCACCCCTGAGTCCTACTCTGGAGTCCGGCTGGTGGAGGTGTGGCCGGCAGGCTCTCCAGACATAGTCCGACGAGTGCTCTTTCTGCCAGGGGACCATGGACATTGTTATATTTTAAAGAAGATAATCACGGAGCAGGTTTTTAATCATACCTCTGCGATGGCGTCTCGGTCCTGATCGCCTTCCTTTTAAGTCTACCCGGCTTTGGTGCCCTTTGTTGGCGAGACACCAAGGGTTCGGCACGGTGCCCCGATGGCCTTCCCTATAAAGCACAGTACATGTGCGGTGGGTAAGGCGTAAAGAAGGGATCCTTCTTGGAAGTTAGGACTCCGGTATTACTTACATGTGATGCAGGGAGTAGGCCTGGATAATCAGCTATGATAGCCACCAAGGCACCGTCACAGCTTAACTGGTAAAATGTCCTGTCGACGAGCTCCACAAATATGTCCGGATCTTCTTCATGTCCGGGGTCAAGGGCCCGGTCGTGGTCCTCTGGCTGTGGAGGCGGGCTGTGGACCTCCCTCGCGGCTTTTCGTAGTTCCTGTTATGAATTAGCAAGGTAAATATCCGTTATGAAAGAATGCGGGAATGAACAGAGTTGAGTAAAGGATAATAGCTCACCCAGCTAGGGGGTTGTACATGGAAAATCCATCCCGTGGCTAAATGTGGGTGAACTCCTCTTCTTCTCCTTTATACAAATCGGACAATATTTTCGCCAGAGCGGTGGCGTAGTCCGGACCTTTACGACCGCAGCGGGTGGTCTTCTCCATTGAAGTGCCACATGGGATTCCCCCGGTACTGGAGTGGCTGCACCCCCCGCATTATGCATATTGACATAACCTCGATTATTGTCAATCCAGATTTGGCCAGTGTTTGTATCCTGTCCATCGGATAAAGGACCTCTCTGCTATCTTCCTCCTGGGGGCTCCAGGGATGCCAGCTGCGGCGTTTCATCAGTGGGACATTGGTAAACTCAGGAAGACCCATTCGAATAGGGTCCGGAAGGGGGACGTCATCTATATAAAACCACTTCGAAGGCCAGTCTTCGGATGTCTTCTTCGGAGTGCCGGACAGGTATCTGGTCCCGGCGATGCGCCATATTTCGGCTCCACCCACATGATATATTGATCCCTCCTGATTGCGAGGGACGAGGCAGAATAGCCTCTTCCATAGCTCGAAATGAGCTTCACAGCCTAGAAATAGCTCGCAAAGGGCGACATAACCTGCGATGTGCAGTATGGAAGCATGAGTGAAGTTATGCAGCTGGAGGCCGTAGAACTCCAGGAGCCCGCGGAGGAACGGATGGATTGGAAATCCGAGGCCCCTCAGCAAGTAAGGGACAAGGCATACTCGCTCCCCCTGGATGGGTTGGGGAAACTCTCTGCTTGCTCCCCGCCATCGTAAGTGGCTAGTCCGGCTCGGACGGGGACAAGGTATGCAGGCGGGAGAAATCTCTGGGTCTGCAACTCAACCAGTTGGCCATGGATACAGAACACTTCTCCCAATCCCCTGGCTTAGTGCTACAGGAGCGAGAGGAGGATCTGCGGTGGCCGGCCATGATGGGATGGCTTTTTTCGGGCACGCTCTGATGAATCCTCGCTTGGGGAAGATGGTGTGATTTGGATCTGAGGATCCCCGTCTCTTTAATAGACAATTTACTAACATGTCAAGGTGGCAAATGTAAATGTGCCCCGACTTCTCGCATTCTCTCGACATGTGGAGACTGCCATTATTAAAGTACATAAGCCAATGAGTGCAACATTAATGGGAAGCCGAACACTACTAGTTACAACATGTACTTTGGATTTGGAGAAGAACCCGCCTTGCAATACCAAAGACAATCTGCACGCCGGACTCATCATCATTGAAGCCTGGTTCAGGTGCTACTGAGGGAGTCCTAGATTAGGGGGTCCTCGGACAGTCGGACTATGTACTTGTGCCGGACTGTTGGACTATGAAGATACAAGAATGAAGACTTCGTCCCGTGTCCGGGTGGGACTCTCCTTTGCGTGGAAGGCAAGCTTGGAAATTCGGATATGTAGATCTCCTTCTTTGTAACCGACTCTGTGTAACCCTAGCCCCCTCCGGTGTCTATATAAACCGGAGGGTTTAGTCCGTAGGACAACAACAATCATAATCATAGGCTAGCTTCTAGGGTTTAGCCTCTATGATCTCGTGGTAGATCAACTCTTGTAATACTCATATCATCAAGATCAATCAAGCAGGAAGAAGGGTATTACCGCCATCGAGAGGGCCCAAACCTGGTTAAACATTGTGTCCCCCGCCTCTTGTTAGCATTAGCCTTAGACGCACAGTTCGGGACCCCCTACCCGAGATCTGCCGGTTTTGACACCGACACGCGCGTCTTCCCCCGTGCTTCGGCGACCCTCTCCACCATCTCACCCTCTCGCTGGAGTGCCCTTGGTAGCACCTCCCTAGGTTCGGCCTCCACCCCATCTCTGTTGCGGCATGCCGCCATCGCCCCCGCCCCTCTCCGGTGATGCTGCTGCTCCAAGAGGGAGCAGCGCCTCCTGCTGAGTCGGCTGGCAGTCCCAGCTCCGCCGGGGACGACCGGAGTTTCTTGGCCCCCCCACCGGTGTCGTGCTCTCCCTGGCTTCATTTGTTTCTGGTTGGGGGAGCAAGAAAGAGGATGATGACCTGGCCAGCCCCCCTGACCCCACCTCTAAGCGACTGCGGAGCCCGGTCCCACCGCCGCTGACGTGGATAAGTGAAAGTGTATTCCTTGGAATACGTTTTCCTCCACCGAAAGCGCACAACCCTGCTTCAACCAAAAAATATGCTTTCTCTGTTAGAAAGCATATTCCCTGGAAAGGCACGCTGTGTTTAATCTTCCAGGGACCTGTTTGTAGAAGTTATTTTTTACATATTAGTCCCTTCGCTTTAAACGTCCGTATCTTTTCAACCAAGACTCCGATTGAGGTGATTTCAAAGCCCACTTCTTCGTCCCCTCGAGCCTGTTCTGTTGGTTTCATTTTCTCCGTGTTTTAAAATTCTGAAAATGACCATTATACCCTTGCCCTTTTTCAGCCCCTCCAAGAGAGAAATATTTCCTTCTTTCCGCGAGTTTCTCGTACTTCTTCACCGTGAATCCTTCCACCCAAGGCAAGCCACACCCTCCATTTGCATGATTGCAATGCATTCACATGGTTTAAGTTATTTAAACTTATTTAAAATATTGCTTTAGCTATGTATTATTTATTCATGGCATTTCTTGGAGTTGTTTCGATCTTGCTGTTTCCATGATGTTGTTTGGAGTTCTAGGACTAATATCTTGCAGTTTATGTGGATGACATGTGCCATTGGGTTATTAGTGTCTTATAACATGATTATTTTCATGATGATAGTTACTGTTATGCTTTGGAGTGTTATTTTGGATATGATGTTATCATGTGGATCTTAGGTTAATATTTTGATATCGTTATTGGATTGATACTATGTTGATTCTTGGATTCATCATGATAGTAGTGATATGTTATCCTCACAGTATTCTGATATGACGATACTATGCTCTGGATTATTTAGATATTGCTATGACTTGGATTACAGGATGATAGGTGATATCGGAGTATCGATTATCACTGTTATACTTTGGGGATAAATTCCATCATTTAGTTGGTAGGTGGCACCGAAACAGGCTTTTCCAGTGCAACCACATTTGCCTTTATGGAAAGGCCCTAATGCGGTCTATTGTCATGTCTCTCATCGGTTCCTCCAATGAGGGAAGCTTATGGGTGTGCATTACCCTGGCCCGGTAAGCAGACATAACCTTGTGTGCCCGTAGTTGTTGTTAGGCGCCTTTTTGTCCCCATTTGGGATCGTTTATATTTTTCCACAATGGTGGCCGTTGGATGTCATTGGTTGACATCTGGGCCACCCAGGACTGAACCCAAAGGGGGTGTTGGTCGGAGTGGCTGAGAGAGTGTCATGGTAGTAGATCGGTTTTGTCGGAACGCCGTTGGTCCACCCGAATGGGAGGGCGAGGCCATAGGTTCCGTGGTTTGGGTGCAGTGTGCTAACCTCTACAGAGTGTGTGTTTAATCTATCGATAGTCACATCCTCGTTCATGGGCATAGTTCGTACTAGGTCACACCGTTCGATCAACGCTCACATGACGGAATGACTTATAGGTAATTCATATGTTGATATATTGTGAGCAATAATAGTTTCACAGGATGCCGATGATGATGTTGAGATGATCTTGAGGATGATCATTCAGCTTGTGATGTGGTCATGAGGTGATCACGTGGTGATCAGGTGGGTGTTTTGCTCACGAGGTGAGCAGGTGGATCACGAGGTGATCGAGATGGTATGTTGCTTGGCCGGATAGCCAAGAGTGAGATGGTTATTGAGATTGGAGATGTTGGTTTATCAACATTGTAGTAGTTTCATATCATGCTTAGTAGCTGCTTTCGTATCATAGTAGTTGGTACATTAATTAACCTGTTTAATGCTATGTTGTTGTTTTGCCTTGATGCTTTTCGTTGTTGTGAGCTTGCAAGTACATTCAATGTATTGACCTACCGTGTCATGCCAGATTGCAGGTGATGCCGTGATTGATTGATTGTTGGTCGAGGTTTCCATTCGTGTGAGCTAGATCGCGTCCCAGCCAGAGTCCCTGCGGAGTGGAGTTCACCACCTTCGTCATTGTTCCGCTGCTCGAGTATTCCGTTGCTCCGAGTTGTTCTGCTGCTAGCATAGATCAAGTGTTGTATCGGAGGCGTAGTATCACCATCCTGATGTGATTCATTGTAATATCAGACGCGTGTATTTATTATCCTTTGTAATGAGAGGTGATTTGTTCTATGTCAAGCAGTGTCGTATTCCAGAGACTTCTCCTTGATCTCTGGGCTGGAATATGGGGTGTTCCGGTCTCTTTGAGCCGGGGTGCCACATGCTTGGTATCAGAGTAGGTCTGGCTATAGGACGCCCTAGTCAACGCGGGCGGTAGAAATTGGTAGTATAGAGTCCAGCTTATTTGTTGCATTTGGTTGCTGCATTTGTTTGTTGCATAGCATGCATAGTCTTATTATTTGTTTCTAACGGTTTATCTTGTGAGTGTAGCTGGAATCAGTTCGGATCCACTACAGCTCAGCCCTTAAGTTCCTCTAGTTTCTTTTCTTGCCTGTTCTTTGGTGTTTGGTGTCATTTCTGTCCCAGCAGAGTGATGCCAAGTGATCCCGACACTGTTTGCAGAAATGGTGCTCAGGTATCGCGCCGATCTTCTTTCAGCCTCGCCTATTGTTTCGGTGGTAGACATGTTTCTACCCCAGATCATGCCTTTCATTTTCTCGCGTTGGCAACCCTTAATGATCTTAGTCATCTAGAAAGGGCAATGTCATCCGACTCAGCTATCCCCACTATCCTTATTCCTTGGACGAGCACGGATCCCTTCCGTCTGCTTGATAAAATGTGATCACGACATTGGTGTCCCGCTACATAGTTATCGAGTACGTCCTCGCCTTCGAGCTAGTCCAGGTTGCTACCTAACTAAGCCAACACTTGGCGTAGCCTTGTTTGCACCAACTCTTCCACACATTGATTCGTCTTTGTGCACACCGTCACAACATGCTAGATCGTAGAACCAGAGATCCCACGAGATTTGTGTGCTTAAGTAGGCATCCATAATGTGTGACTAGCAGTAATATGTGGCATTGTTTTTGTGTGAATTGATTGTTTTGTATGTTTTTATTTAGTTGAGTTGTTTCTTTTGCTTCTTTTTTTTGGGCCCTTGGTGTTACCTTATTTCCCCTTATGGAAGTTTCTCATCAACCAAAACCGTACCCAAAAAAGCAATAAGAATTTCAAATAATTGGAAGAAGCTCAGCTAAACACATCAAGTCTACATCAGTATTTAATCCTCACATAGTAATGATCAAGTCAGCAGGAAGACAAGTCAGGTGCAAGAGCAACGACATATTTTCAGTCAAAGGTATGGATCATATACAAAGTTTTGGCTCCGCAATGGATGACACTTGCAATGTTATACTCTGAAAGAAAGCCAAAATGTGCTATGATCAAGAAAGGCAGCCAAAAAAATTTTCTCATGCAAGTAATCAGCCGCAGAATATTATGGGTGTGTGTACGGCTTTTAGTTTGCATACCACAATATGAAGTTTTGAATATGAGAAACTCAGTCTTCCTCCACATGTTATCGGAAGAAACGTATGATGCAAGGCTCCTCAATTTTTCCTTAGTACAATATATGGACAGATTCCGGTCCAAGATACCCAGTCTCCCACAGCAAGATACCTCAGTGAGAGCTTCTGACATAAAAAATGGAATCTCACTCAACAAGCAAACCGAGGAGAAGCTTATCAAGTACGGAACCGAGGCTTCTCCAGCATGATACTTAGGTCAAGCTTCGTGTATAAACTATCGAGATTTCTTCTGCATGTTACCCAGACAAACGCTTCGAGAAGAAGCTAAGGAGTCTTCCTCAGCAAGCAACTCAGATGGCTTCTCTCGTAAGCCACTCAGTCCACGTCAGTACCACCCTATTGCACTGTCCTCATAGGTTATACAGTGAGTTGGCAGTATATGACAGCGCAGTTCAAAAATCAGATCCGCAACATTTTTTGTTCAAAAGTATCACTCAGTCAAGACATATGTCTACCGCGAGGATCGAGTGTTCGGTGGCATATTCTTCTTATATATATATGGTGAGCATGCATCCCCGGTCAGACCAGTCCCCCATATGAGATGCGATAGTGACCAAGCAGATATACATAGGAAAAGTAAGGATTCAATAACCTCACGAGTCAGACAAATGAAGATGAGCAGAGATACATCTCATGTAATACAAGGATCGACAAGATCTGAAGATGATAACGCATAATCAACAGTCTTGACAATGGATACCGAAGGCATTATTCCCGCACCAGACATGGTGATATCCCGAACTCTTGTCAACCTCCTGTATGATTGGCCTCAACAACGAGCTCGGTACAGCTACAAGCCCCAAGTATATGTCATATACGTACGGACCTAGGTCAGAAAGCAAGTACAAGGAATGATGCCAAAATATTTCCCTAATCACATCCACGGTCATACGAAGAATCAAGGACATATGTGGCCAAGCTATTTCAGTAAGGTATCCTAACAAACAAAATCATGACCGTTAAAGGGTGAGACTGATAGCCAAGTTATCATGATTTTTGCGTGACCATCAGGGTCCGGCTACCCAAGACAGTTGGAGGACATGATTCCATACGGATCCACAAAGGCATACCATAGAGTCCTACTCCGTTCTACAAGGACTACATATTCCGTTGACCCGCTTGCCCCACCACACCTGCCCAGAATGGTTAGTGTGGAATATCCAAGTCTGTTCCGCCAGATCCAAGATTTCCTTTGCAAACTCCACAGTTTGACTTTGGCGGCAGTGTCGAAGCATCTCACGGACTATTACCACAAAAGGGTATACCGACAACATGAGAAAGTCAAAAGCCAAACAATCAGCTCAGACCAGGTATACTCACTGGCGGAACCAAGTACATGGACAACCTGTCATGAAAAGTATCTTCCCGCCAGCACCCCTGTCAGGTCAGTTACAAGATATTAATATTTGAGGTATGATACACCTATACGTCCATACCCCTTATATTGCTCACTACAGAAGGCAGTCGAATCTTTGGTACATATCTCATGCTCAAGCCAAAGAAACAAATCAATATAAGTCAGTACCACTTATGATCAATCAGATCCCATCAGGGAATGGCCGTGATTCTCAGCATTTATTGAACCCGAAAGGCGTGCATTTGTTTGAGCAAACTCCTTGTCAGAAGTAAAAAGGTTTTCATGACCAAAGGAAAATTTATGCTCAGATCCCTCGGATATCACCGAAGATATGAGAAAATCAACGTCAGCAAAAATGATTTGGTATATGAGCAAAAACTTGTTAGAATTTGGGAAAGGTGAAGCAAACCACCCAGAGCAAGGTAAGAAAATCATATGAAATTGTTGTGGGAATAATAAATAAAGGAAAAGGATACCCGAGTTGGAAACTGTGTCCTTAAGTAATACTTGTTCCTTGAGCAACCAAATCTCGAGGATGAGATTTCTTTAAGGCAGTAAGGTTTGTAACATCCTGGTTTTTGGCCCTTTCCTTTTTCTTTTCGATTTATTGGTTTTTGCTCTGATTTTTCTTTTTGGAGTGGATCCGTGGCCTTGCAACCTGGGAGATCATCATCATTTATTTCTCCCAAGTGGCTCATCATTTTCAAATCTTTCCCAATACCATGTCATTTCCATTCTAACCCAACCCTAAAATTCTTTTATAAGGAATATTCCTTTTTCTATTAAAGGAATAACCCTAATTACCCTAGGTTGTGAAGCAACCTATATTTCTGTCACTCCCAAAATTCCCAAATAATTCTCATAATTTCTTTGGGTCATATATTGCTCACATATGCCCAAACTTTTCCTTGGCCAGTTCGAAAAGAATTCTCCAATATTACTTCTTCATTTTTGTCTAGAGTGGCACTTTGTGAAGGAAGTGCCACCTATCCTTTCTTGATTGCTCCCAAACTTTTTGAGCATTCTTTTATGTCCAAATTATTGCCTCATGCCAAAATTCAACTTTATTTGCCTAGCCAATCTTCCTAAGAAATTTTTTCAAAGTTTCTGTCAAACAAAAGGCATTGTGAAGGAAGTACTAGCTAGGTTTATCCAAATGAGTAAAATATTTGCACACTCCTTCATGTGCTCATATTATAACACTACTCCAAATTTCAGCTCCACCCCTTGATCTATGTGAGCATAGGACCAAATCTTTTATTCTATTAATATTTTCAGGTTATGAAGCAAGTATAATTTATATTGCTAATTTTGAAAGATTACCAGATCATGCTCCTACCTAAATAACCTCTCTTCACCAAATTTGGGATCAATTCATCAAGCCATTTTTTCTCTACAATTTTCCCAAATTTCTAGACAGAGAGGATGTTTGTGAAGCAAGTACTATTTTGGCTTGTCCATTTGGTATGAATTTTTTACAGCATCTTCATATAGCCAGATAACCCTGCCTTGCCAAACTTCAGCTCAAGTGGCTTCTTCATTTGAGTGCATCATCTTGATCTCCTTTCTGGATCATTTTGGTCAGTTCCAAAGCAACTATATTAAGCCTTGGTCCATTTATCCTCAAACTCCCCAGGATTGCAGTCCTTCCTTAGTTAATCACCCTAGACATCAACTTTGTTTCCAATCAATTCTCTATTGAGCACAGTGGCCTGACCAAGTTTGCTACAGAAAACTTTAATCGATGCCGAACTCAGATGCATAGCTTCTTCTCTCGATCTCTTGCTTTCTACAGTCTCTAGGGTGGAGAGACAACACCCCAGACGTAGTTTGCAATCCTCTCGTGACCTCCCTGTGCCTTGTCCCGTGGTGACCACACAGTTGGCATGGCTATTCACGCACTTTGCTCGCTGGGCTACGTCCAGAGCATCGTTTGTGCTTCGGCCCCTCTCCCTCTCGCCGTCTTCGCGGAATGACCGTTTCTAGCAGGCCGGCATGGCATTGAATGCGCCTGTTGTCTTCCTCCCCGTGCCCCTTGGCATTGCGCTGCTCCGTGACCTTCGTCCGCTCCTCCTCGAAGTTATCTTGCCCCTCCCCGTGACTGCTATGTGCGCCAGAGCGTTGGCCGGACCCAAGCAGCGGCTCTTGGCCACGGCACCTCGGCCACGTCTATAAATAGCAACCCCCGAGGCCCTCTGAGAACACCCGTGGCCTCCTCCTCCTCCGAGAGCCCCGCCCAGCTTCTTCCCCGAGCACCGGAGCCCCTCTTCTCATCCACCGTCTACCATGGCCGCCGCGAAGCTCGTCTTAAATACGAGCTATCCGGTCCCCTCCTCCACCCTCTGACCTCACCTGCGTCTTCCCCGTGCTCCGGCGACTTTCTCCACCATCTCACCCTCTCGCCGGAGTGCCCCTGGCCGCGGCTCCCTGGGTTCGGCCGCCGCCCCCGTTCTCTATTGCAGCGTGCTGCCATCGCCCCCGCCCCTCTCCGGTGATGCTACTGCTCCAAGAGGGAGTGGCGCCTCCAGCTGAGTCCGCCGACGGTCCCAGCTCTGCCGGGGACGGCCGGAGCTGCTTGGGCCCCCCCGCCGGTGTCGCGCCCTCCCCTGGCTTCATCTGTTTCTGGTCGGGGGAATGAGAAAGAGGACGACAACCTGGCCAGCCCCCCTGACCCCACCTCTAAGCGACCGCGGAGCTCGGTCCCACCGCTGCTGACGTGGATAAGTGAAAGCGTATTCCTCGGAATACGTTTTCCTCCACCGAAAGCACACTTCAGCCCTGCTTCAACCCAAAATACACTTTCTCTGTTAGAAAGCGTATTCCCTGGAAAGGCACATTCTGTTTAATCTGCCAGGGACCTGTTTGTAGAAGTTATTTTTACATATTAGTCCGTGTGCTTTAAACGACCGTATCTTTTCAACCGAGACTCCGATTGAGGTTATTCCAAAGCGCACTTCTTCGTCTCGTCGAGCCCGTTCTATTGGTATCATTTTCACTGTGTTGTAAAATTATGAAGATGACATATATGCCCTTGCCCTTTGACAGCCACTCCAAGAGAGAAAGATTTCCGGTGATTCTTTCCGCGAGTTTCTCACACTTCTTCCCGGTGAATCCTTCCACCCCAGGCAAGCCACACCCTCCATTTGCATGATTGCAACGCAGTCACATGGTTTAAGTTATTTAAACTTATTTAAAATATTGCTTTAGCTATGTATGATTTGTTCATGGCATTTCTTGGAGTTGCTTCGATCTTGTTGTTGCCATGATGTTGTTTGGAGTTCTAGGACTAATATCTTGCAGTTTATGCGGATGACATGTGGCCATTGGATTATTAGTGGCTTATAACATGATTATTTTCATGATGATAGTTGTTGTTATGCTTTGGAGTATTATTTTGGATATGATATTATCATGAGGATCTTAGGTTAATATTTTGATATCGTTATTGGATTGATACTATGTTGATTCTTGGATTCATCATGATAGTAGTGATATGTTATCCTCGGAGTATTCTGATATGACGATAGTATGCTCTGGATTATTTGGATATTGCTATGACTTGAATTACAGGATGATAGGTGATATCGGAGTATCGGTTATCACTCCTATACTTTGGGGATAAATTCCATCATTAAGTTGGTCAGGTGGCACCGAACCAGGCTTTTCTAGTGTAACCACATTTGCCTTTATGGGAAGTCCGTAATGTCGTCTATTGTCATGTCTCTCGCCGGTGCCTCCAATGAGGGAAGGTTATGGGCGCGCGTTACCCTGGCCTTGTAAGCAGACATAACCTTGTGTGCCCGTAGTTGCTGTTAGGCGCCTTTTTGTCCCCGTTTGGGATCGTTTATGTTTTACCACGACGGTGGCCATTGGATGTCATTGGTTGACATCGGGACCACCCAGGACTGAACCCAAAGGGGGTGTTGGTCGGAGTGGCTGGGAGAGTGTCATGGCAGTAGATCGGTTTTGTCGGAACGCTGTTGGTCTACCAGAATGGGAGGGCGAGGCCATGGGTTCCGTGGTGTGGGTACAGTATGCTAACCTCTGCAGAGTGTGTGTTTAATCTATTTATAGCCTCGTCCGCGGTCATGGGCACAGTTCGTACTAGGTCACACCGTTAGATCGATGCTCACATGACGGAATGACTAATAGATTCAAAAGCCCACAGTATGAAGTTTCGAATATGAGAAACTCAGTCTTCCTCCACATGCTATCAGAAGAAACGACCATATCTTTTCAACCGAGACTCCGATTCAGGTGATTCCAAAGCCCACTTCTTCATCTCGTTGAGCCCGTTCTGTTGGTATCATTTTCACCATGTGTTAATATTCTGAAAATGACCATCATGCCCTTGCCCTTATTCAGCCCCTTTGAGAGAGAAAGATTTCCGCGATTCTTTCCGTGAGTTTCTCGCACTTCCCGGTGAATCCTTCCACCCCAGGGAAGCCACACCTTCCATTTGCATGATTGCAAAGCAGTGGCATGGTTTAAGTTATTTAAACTTATTTAAAATATTGCTTTAGCTATGTATGTTTTGTTCATGGCATTTCTTGGAGTTGTTTCGATCTTGTTGTTGCCATGATGTTGTTTGGAGTTCTAGGACTAATATCTTGCAGTTTATGCAGATGACATGTGGCCATTGGATTATTAGTGGCTTATACCATGATTATTTTCATCATGATAGTCGTTGTTATGCTTTGGAGTATTATTTTGGATATGATTTTATCATGTGGATCTTACGTTAATGTTTTGATATCGTTATTCGATTGATTGTATCTTGATTCTTGGATTCATCATGATAGTAGTAATATGTTGTCCTCGGAGTATTTTTATATGATGATAGTATGCTCTGGATTATTTGGATATTGCTACGACTTGGATTACATGTTGATAGGTGATATCGGAGTATCGGTTATCACTGTTATACTTTGGGGCTAAATTCCGTCATTAAGTTGATCAGGTGCGACTGAACCGGGCTTTTCCAGTGCAACCACATTTGCATTTATGGGAAGGCCCTAATGTGGTATATTGTCATGTCTCTCGCCGGTGCCTCCAACGAGGGAAGGTTATGGGTGTGCGTTACCCTGACCCGGTAAGCAGACATAACCTTGTGTGCCCATAGTTGTTGTTAGGTGCCTTTTTGTCTCCGTTTGGGACCGTTTATGGGTGGTCATTGGATATCATTGGTTGACATTAGAGCCACCCAGGACTGAACCCAAAGGGGGTGTTGGTCGGAGTGGCTGGGAGAATGTCATGGCAGTAGATCGGTTTTGTTTGAACGCCATTGGTGCACCCGAATGGGAGGGCGAGGCCATGGGTTCCGTGGTGTGGGTATAGTGTGCTAACTTCTGAAAAGTTTGTGTTAATCTATTGATAGCCTCGTCCGCGGTCATGGGCACAGTTCGTACTAGGTCAGTCCATTCGATCAACACTCACATGACGGAATGACTTATAGGTTATTCATATGTTGATATATTGTGAGAAGTAATAGTTTGGCAGGATGCCGATGATGATGTTGAGATGATCTCGAGGATGATCATTCAGCCTGTGATGCAGTCACGAGGTGATCACGTGGAGGTATTGATCATGAGGTGATCAGGTGGGTGTTTTGCTCATGAGGTGAGCAGGTGGATCACGAGGTCATCGAGATGGTATATATATTGCTTGGCCGGATAGCCAAGAGTGAGATAGTTATTGAGATTGGAGATGTTGATTTATCAGCATTGTAGTAGTTTCATATCATGCTTAGTAGCTTCTTTTGTATCATAGTAGTTGTTAAATTAATTAACTTGTTTAATGCCATGTTGTTGTTTTGCCTTGATGCTTTTGGTTGTTGTGAGCTTGCAAGTACATTCAATATACTGACCTGGCGTGTCATGCCAGATTGCAGGTGATGTCGTGATTGATTGATTGTTTGTTGAGGTTTTCGTTCATGCGCGCTAGATCGTGTCCCAGCCAGAATCCCTGCGGAGTGGAGTTCACCACCTTCGTCGTTGTTCCGCTACTAGAAGTGTTCTACTGCTACGAGTTGTTCTGCTGCTAGCATAGAGAAAGTGTAGTATCGCAGGCGTAGTGTCACCATGCTGATATGATTAGTTGTAACATCAGACCCGTGTATTTATTATCCTTTGTAATGAGAGCAGATTTGTTCTATGTCAAGTAGTGCCGTATTCCAAAGACTTCTCCTCGATCTCTGGGCTGGAATATGGGGTGTTCCGGTCTCTCTGAGCCGGGGTGCCAGAACCGTATAGCAGAAGCGTTTATCAACACGTTGATGTATTCATACACCTTCAAGATCCAACCGATCAAGTATCAAACGTACGGGGCCTCCATGTTCAGCACATGTTCAGCTCGATGATATCCTCGTCTTCTTGATCCTGCAAGACAGGTGAAGTAGTAGATGAGTTCCAGCATCACGATGGTGTGGTGACGGTGGTGGTGCACTTATCTCCGCAGGGCTTCACAGAGCACTACGAAAATTATGACCGATGACAAACTAGAGGGAAAGGGGCACTACACACGGCTTGGGAATCATGGTGTGTGTTTCCCTCTCGCTCCCCTCATATATATATCTGGAGGGAGGAGAGGAGGCAACCCTAGGGCTCCCCCAAAAGGTAGGCGGCCAGCCCTAGGGCCTGCCTAGCCGCGCCCCCTTCCATATATGGACATGAGGGGAAGGAAAGGGGGTTGGCTGCCTTAGGGCGCCTCCCCCTTCCTTCCCTCCCTTGGCGCGTGGGCAGGGGTGGAGTGGCACGCCAGCCCCCTTGTGGGCTGGTGTGCTCCCCCTTTGTCCCATAAGGCCCAACACTTACTGGTGGCCTCCCGGAACCCCTTCCGGCACTTTGATGAATACCCGGTACATCCCGAAACCTTTCCGGTGACAAAATAGCACCATCTTATATATTAATATTCACCTCCGGACTATTCCGGAGCTCCTCGTCATGTCTGTGATCTTATCCGGGACCCCGAACAACATTTGGTCACCAACTCACATAACTCATATAATATTATATCGTCAACGAACATTAAGTGTGCGGACCCTACGGGTTCGAGAATGATGTAGACATGACCGAGACGCCTCTCTGGTAAATAACCAATAGCGGGACCTGGATGCCCATATTGGTTCCTACATATTCTACGAAGATCTTTTATCGGTCGAACCTTCATGACAACATACGTAATTCCCTCTGTCTGTCGGTATGTTACTTGCCTGAGATTCGATCATCGGTATCTTCATACCGAGTTCAATCTTGTTAATATCAAGTCTCTTTACTCGTTCCATAATACATCATCTCGTAACTAACTCCGTAGGCACTTTTATTGCAAGCTTCTTGTGATGTGTATTACCGAGAGGGCCCAGAGATACCTCTCCGATACACGGAGTGAAAAATCCCGATCTTGATCCATGCCAACTCAAAAGACACCTTCGGAGATACCTGTAGAGCATCTTTATGATCACCTAGTTATGTAGTGACGTTTGGTAGCACACAAGGTATACCTTCGATATCCGGGAGTTGCATGATCTCATGGTCAAAGGAATATGTATTAGACATTAAGAAAGCAGTAGCAATAAACTGAACAATCATATGATGTGCTAGTGGATGGGTCTTGTCCATCACATCATTCTCCTAATGATGTGATCCTGTTATCAAGTGACAACACATCTCTATCATTAGGAAACATTAACCATCTCTTAATCAACGAGCTAGTCTAGTAGAGGCTTACTAAGGACATGATATTTGTTTATGTATCCACACATGTATTTAAGTTTCCGGTCAATACAATTCTAGCATGAATAATAAACCTTTATCGTGAATAAGGAAATATAATAACAACTTTGTTATTGCCTCTAGGGCATATTTCCATAACACTTTTCTATCAATTGCCCAACAGTAATTTGTCTACCCACCATATGCATGAGAGAGGCGCCTCTTGTGAAAACTACGCCCCCGGGTCTATTTTAACCATATTACTAAAACCCTAAACACATTTCTGCAATTTATTTACTTTTATTTTACTTTGCAATTTATCTATCTACTACTATCAGATTTGATCCTTGCAATTAACAAGTACAAGGGGATTGTCAACCCTCTTGCCCGTGTTGGGTGCAATGATTTTCTCTTGTGTGTGTAGGTATTGTCGACGATTTTTTGCGTGGATCTCCTATTGGTTCGATAACCTTGGTTCTCTACTGAGGGAAATACTATCTGCTAATATATTCTTCACCCTTCCTCTTCGAGGAAAATCCCAATGCAGCTCACAAGTATCACCTCTCTTCTTCGATGGTGCAACGCATCAGAGGCGACTTGCTCTGACTCCATGAGGTGGGGCATAGGTAGTTGCCTCATGAATGGACGTAACACCATCCCTGCTCGGTCATTTTGCTATCGCTAATAGCGAATACAATTGGTTCATGCCGACCAGTCAGGAAGCAACATCAGTGAAACTTATCAACATGCACGAGGAGCAGAAGGCTTGGAACAACCATGGCGAAGCATTTTATCGTCCTAGGTGAAACCTTCCATGATGAATTCGCTACAAAATACCTACATGACTTGCTTTTGTTATAACGTCCACCCTGCCTTTCCGTTTATCCCTATTATCGGCCATCTCGTGGTGATGTGCTAATGATAGCTCACCACACTGTTGCCGCTGAGGAAGCGATTTCAGAATGCTTGGCTGCCCGTAACGCCCAGGGACCCATCTCCTCTCAGTCCGTGTAGGCGATAATTGGTGGTGCTACTAGATGTCATTTGGGTGGAATTTGACACTATGATGGAAAAGTGGATGGGGGGAAGGCCTGGCGAGCAGGCCTATGGAGGGGAGGGGGTTTCTGCTTCTAGCTGACTATCAATGATATCCCAGACCCTTATATCACGATGGTACAACCTACTTGTATGGTACCGATTGTCGGAGATGGTTCAATGGAGTGACCGGTCTGGTTAATTTGGCATGTAGATACATGTTACTGCTAGTGGTTCTATTAGCTTTTATTTTGAAGTTACGCCAACAAGGTTCATACTATCGTATATCGGGTTCATATCAGTTTGGCTTGAATATCAGATGTCGGATATCGGGTGATATATCGGATGATATGTAGATATATCAGACGAAACATATCTAGATTTTTGTTCCAGTAATCTTGGTAAAAATGTCTTTTTAATAAAAGCAAATGTATGGTGTCAACGCTCTTGCATAACAATTTTAAATTACTAGTTTGTGGATTGTTACTTAATAAACTATTTAAGATAGTTTCACAAAATCCTCACTCTAGGTTTAAGAACAATGCACTTTATATGTGTTCTATAGAGCATTTTGCATGACTTTCATAATATGATGAAGTTGTAAATATATAATATTTTTTTCACCACTTTCTAATGAATAGTTGTGTTCATCGACATACCGGTCTATATCAATGGACATATCAGGTCAGATATCAGACATATCAGTCGATATTTTGGTCCATATCGGATGATATGTGTGAAAATGATATTTACAAAATGATATGTTATGTTCGACAATGGCTTGACGGGGTTTAAGTAGCTTGGCATGGGCTGAAGGACGCTGGTAATGTGACTCACTCTAGGCCGGCGTGTGTGAACGGTCGTGTGAGACGACGCCCTCGAGCAGAGCAAACAACCATCCGTCCACATAGAAATCCCGGACAACCACTCGGGTGAGCCAAGCATGCTTCAAACTCATGAAAAAGTCTCATGTCATCAAAAACAAATCGCCAAAGAAAGCTATGTGACATGATCACTGTCAAGGCAAATAGAAATGCAATATGGACATAATCATTTGCATACAGTCAAGGAAAAACATCATTCAAATAGTTCGCTTAACTTCTAGGTTGTAGTTGGTCTCCATGCCAATTGGCGCAATGAGTCATCTAGTACGTACAAAATACGATATAAGGTACTATTTGATGTCTACTACGCAACCTTCTTCTTGTAGACGTTGTTGGGCCTCCAAGTGCAGAGGTTTGTAGGACAATAGCAAATTTCACTCAAGCGGATGACCTAATGTTTGTCAATCCGTGGGAGGCGTAGGATGAAGATGGTCTCTCTCAAACAACCCTCCAACAAAATAACAAAGGGTCTCTTGTGTCCCCAACACACCCAATACAATAGTAAATTGTATAGGTGCACTAGTTCGTCGAAGAGATGGTGATACAAGTGCAATATGGATGGTAGATATGGGTTTTTGTAATCTGAAAATGTAAAAACAGCAAGGTAGCAAGTGGTAAAAGTGAGCGAAAACGGTATTGCAATGCTTCAAAACAAGGCCTAAGGTTCATACTTTCACTAGTGCAAGTTCTCTCAACAATGATAACATAATTAGATCATATGACAATCCCTTAACATGCAACAAAGAGTCACTCCAAAGTCACTAATAGCGGAGAACAAACGAAGAGATTATTGTAGGGTACGAGACCACCTCAAAGTTATTCTTTCTGATCAATCTATTGGGCTTTTCCTATAAGTGTCACAAACAGCCCTAGAGTTCGTACTAAAATAACACCTTAAGACACACATCAACCAAAACCCTAATGTCACCTAGATACTCCAATGTCACCACAAGTATTTGTGGGTTTGATTATACAATATGCATCACACAATCTCATATTCATCTATTCAAACCAACACAAAGAACTTCAAAGAGTGCCCCAAAGTTTCTACCGGATAGTCAAGACGAAAACGTGTGCCAACCCCTATGCATAAGTTCACAAGGTCACAGAACCCGCAAGTTCATCACCAAAACATACATCAAGTGGATCGCGTGAATATCCCATTGTCACCACAGATAAGCACATGCAAGACATACATCAAGTGTTCTCAAATCCTTAAAGACTTAATCCGATAAGATAACTTCAAAGGGAAAACTCAATCCATTACAAGAAGGTAGAGGGGGAGAAACATCATAAGATCCAACTATAATAGCAAAGCTCGTGGTACATCAAGATCGTGCCAAATCAAGAACACGAGAGAGAGAGAGAGAGAGAGAGCAAACACATAGATACTGGTACATACCCTCATCCCCGAGGGTGAACTACTCGCTCCTCGTCATGGAGAGCGTCGAGATGATGAAGATGGCCACTAGTGATGGTTCCCCCTCCGGTAGGGTGCCAGAACAGGGTCCCGATTAGTTTTTGGTGGCTATAGAGGCTTGCGGCGGCGGAACTCCCGATCTATGTTCTGTTCTGGAGGTTTGGGGATATATAAGAGGTGTTGGCATCAAGAACAAGTAGGGGAGTCCACGAGGGGCCCACAAGGTCGGAGGGCGCGCCCTAGGGGGTGGGGATGCCCTCCACCCTTGTGGTGTCCTCGGGACTCTTCTGGTGCATCTCCGGTACTCCGTGGGCTTCTTTTGGTCCAAAAACCATCATCGTAAATTTTCAGCTCAATTGGACTCCGTTTGATATTCCTTTTATGTGAAACTCAAAAACAAGGAAAAAACAGAAACTGTCACTGGGCTCTAGGTTAATAGGTTAGTCCCAAAAATCATATAAAATAGCATATTAATGCATATAAAACATCCAAAACAGATAATATAATAGCATGGAACAATAAAAAGTTATAGATCCATTGGAGACGTATCAAGCATCCCCAAGCTTAATTCCTGCTCGTCCTCAAGTAGGTAAATGATAAAAACAGAATTTTTGATGTGGAATGCTACCTAACATATTTATCCATGTAATTCTCTTTATTGTCGCATGAATGTTCAGATACGTAAGATTCAAAACAAAAGTTTGACATTGACATAAAAATAATACTACTTCAAGCATACTAATAAAGCAACCATGTCTTCTCAAAATAACATGGCCAAAGCAAGCTATCCCTACAAACTCGTATATTCTGGCTATGCTACATCTTCATCACACAAAATATTCAAATCATGTACAACCCCGATGACAAGCCAAGCAATCGTTTCATATTGTTGATGTTCTCAACCTTTTTCAACTTTCACGCAATCATGAGCGTGAGCCATGGACATAGCACTATAGGTGGAATAGAATATGGTGGTTGTGGAGAAGACAAAAAGAAGGAGATAGTCTCATATGAACTCGGCGTATCAACGGGCTATGGAGATGCCCATCAATAGTTATCAATGTGAGTGAGTAGGGATTGCCATGCAACAGATGCACTAGAGCTATAAGTTTATGAAAGCTCAAAAAGAAAAACTAAGTGGGTGTGCATCCAACTTGCTTGCTCATGAAGACCTAGGGCGATTTGAGGAAGCCCATCATTGGAATATACAAGCCAAGTTATATAACAAAAAATTCCCACTAGTATATGAAAGTGACAACATAGGAAACTCTCTATCATGAAGATCATGGTGCTACTTTGAAGCACAAGTGTGGTAAAAGGATAGTAGCATTTCCCCTTCTCTCTTTTTCTCTCATTTTTTTGTTTTTTGCCCTTCTCTTTTTTTGCCTCTTTTTTTTATTTTTTTGTCCGAAGTCTCATCCCTACTTGTGGGGGAATCATAGTCTCCATCATCCTTTCCTCACTCGGACAATGCTCTAATAATGAAGATCATCGCACTTTTATTTACTTACAACTCAAGAATTACAACTCGATACTTAGAACAAAATATGACTCTATGTGAATGCCTCCGATGGTGTACCGGGATGTGCAATGAATCAAGAGTGACATGTATGATAGAATTATGAACGTTGACTTTTCCACAAATACATTGTCAACAACATGATCATGCAAAGCAATATGACAATGATGAAGCGTGTCATAATAAATCGAATGGTGGAAAGTTGCATGGCAATATATCTCGGAATGGCTATGGAAATACCATAATAGGTAGGTATGGTCGCTATTTTGAGGAAGGTATAGGTGGGTGTATGGTACCGGCGAAAGTTGCGTGGCACAAGAGAGGCTAGCAATGATCGAAGGGTGAGACTGCGTATAATCCATGGACTCAACATTAGTCATAAAGAACTCACATACTTATTAAAAAAATCTATTAGTCATCGAAACAAAGCACTACGCGCATGCTCCTAGGGGATAGATTGATAGGAAAAGAGCATCGCTTGTCCCCGACTGCCACTCATAAGGAAGACAATCAAAAAATATCTCATGCTCCAACTTAGTCACATAACAGTTCACCATACATGCATGATACGGGAATCACAAACCTCAACACAAGTATTTATCAAATTCACAACTACTCCACTACCATGACTCTAATATCATCATATTCATATCTCAAAACAATCATAAGGAATCAAACTTCTCATAGTATTCAATGCACTTTATATGAAAGTTTTTATTATATCCCTCTTGGATGCCCATCATATTAGGACTAAATTCATAACCTAAGCAAATTACCATGCTGTTTAAGACTCTCAAAATAATATAAGTGAAGCATGAGAGTTCATTAATTTTTTGAAAATAAAATCACTGCCATGCTCTAAAAAGATATAAGTGAAGCACTAGAGCAAATGACAAACTAGTCCGAAAGATATAAGTGAAGATCAATGAGTAGTCGAATAATTATGTAACTATGTGAAGACTCTCTAAAATTTAATAATTTCAGATCTTGGGATATTATTCAGACAACAAGCAAATCAAAACAAAATGACATTGCAAGGATAGCACATATCATGTGAAGAAGCAAAAACTTAGGCTCAACCAAAACTGACCGATAGTTGTTGAAGAAGAAAGGTGGGATGATAACCGGGGCATCCCAAAGCTTAGATGCTTGCGACTTTTTGTAATATTAATTAGGGATGACTTGGTCATCCCCAAGCTTGAGCTTTTGTGTCTCCTTAATTCCTTTTATATCACAGTTTCCCTAAATCTTAAAAACTTCATCCACACAAAACTCAACAAGAACTCGTGAGGTAAGTTAGTATAAATCAACGCAATAACCTTATCATTCTCTACTGTAGAAAATCACTAAAATTATTATTTGATATTGCCTACTAGATGCCTCTGCATATTTAACACTCCTATCCTCAAATAGAATCATTAACAAGCAAACATATGCAAACAATGCAAACATAACAACAATCTGTCTAAACAGGACAGTCTGTAAAGAATGCAAGAGGAATCATACTTCCCTAACTCCAAAAATTCCAAACAATTACCACACTATAGAAAATTTGTTGTTACTCATTGTCCCAAAATTTCAAGATTTTATCATGTTCTGACTATTCACCAATATTCAAAGCATAACAGCAAACTTTCTGTTTTCGAAACAACAACATATAGACTTGTAAAATAAGCATGGTAAAGGCTATACTTGAATTTTTTATTGAACTAAAATATATAAAACATGCCTCTGAATAACATCAAGTAAATACTAATAAAATAAAATGACGCTCCAAGCAAAACACATATCATGTGGTGAATAAAAATATAGCTCCAAGTAAAGTTACTGATGAACAAAGACGAAAGACAGGATACCATCCAGGCATCCCCAAGCTTAATTAGATGCTTGGTTGTCCTTAAAAATTACCTTGGGGTGCCTTGGACATCCACAAGCTTAGGCTCTTGCCACTCCTTATTCCGTAATCCATCAAAACTTCACCCAAAACTTGAAAACTTCACAACACAAAACTCAACAGAAAATCTCATAAGCTCCGTTAGTATAAGAAAATTAATCACCACTTTTGGTACTGTTGTGAACTCATATTTATTTACATTTGTGTAATATCTACTGTATTCCAACTTCTCTATGGTTCATACCCTCCGATACTACTCATAGATTCATCAAAATAAGCAAACAACACACGAAGAACAGAATCTGTCAAAAACAGAACAATCTGTAGTAATCTGTAACTCTCCAATACTTCTGTAAATCCAAAAATTCTGAAATATTAGGAATACCTGGGTAATGTGCTTACCAACCATATGCAAAAAGAATCAGATCAAAATCATTCTTCTGTGAATTATTAAAACTATTTTCCTGGGTGCAAAAATTTCTGTTTCTCAGCAAGATCAAAACAACTATCACCGTAAGCCATCCCAAAGGTCTTACTTGGCACTTTATTGAAACAAAAGCTATCAAACATGATTACTACAGTATCTTAATCATATGTAGACACCAAAACAGTAGGTATAAATGTTGGGTTGTCTCCCAACAAGTGATTTTCTTTATTTCCTTTTTAGCTAGGCATGATGATTTCAATGATGGTCACATAAAAGATAAGAATTGAACCACAAAGAATATGACTAAGACATTTAAGTCTAACCCACTTCATATGCATAGGGATTTTGTGAGCGAACAACTTATGGGAACAAGAATCAACTTGCATAGGAAGGCAAAACAATTGCAACTTCAAAAATTTCAACACATAGAGAGGAAACTTGATATTATTGCAATATGTAAGAGCACATGTTCCTCTCTCATAATAATTTTCAGTGGCATCATGAATGAATTCAACAATATAAATATCACATAAAGCATTATTTTCATGATGCACAAGCATAGAAATTTTACTACTCTCCACATAAGCAAATCCATTCTCATCAACAGTAGTGGGAGCAAACTCAACAAAATAACTATCATGAGAGGCATAATCCAATTTAAAATTAAAATCATGATGACAAGTTTCATGGTTATCATTATTATTTATGGCATACATGTCATCACAATAATCATCATAGATAGAAGGCATGCTTTCATCATAATAAATTTGCTCATCAAAACTTGGGGGACTAAAATATCATATTCATCAAACATAGCATCCCCAAGCTTGTAGCTTTGCATATCATTAGCATCATGGATATTCAAAGAATTCATACTAAAAACACTGCAATCATGCTCATCGTTCAAAGATTTAGTGCCAAACATTTTAATGCATTCTTCTTCTAACACTTTGGCACAATTATCAGAATCCTTATTTTCACGAAAGACATTAAAAAGATGAAGCATATGAGGCAACCTCAATTCAATTTTTTTGTAGTTTTTCTTTCATAGACTAACCTAGTGATAAAACAAGAAACTAAAAGATTCAATTGCATGATGTAAAGATATACCTTCAAGCACTAACCTCCCCGGCAACGGCGCCAGAAAAGAGCTTAGTTGACGGGGTGTTAGTGCCGCATACCTAGCCTCCCCGGCAAAGGTGCCAGAAAAGAGATTGATGTCTACTATGCAACCTTCTTGTTGTAGACATTGTTGGGCCTCCAAGTGCAGAGGTTTGTAGGAGAGTAGCAAATTTCCCTCAAGTGGATGACCAAAGGTTTATCAATCCATGGGAGGCGTAGGATGAAGATGGTCTCTCTCAAACAACCCTGCAACTAAATGACAAAGAGTCTCTTGTGTCCCCAACACACCCAATACCATGGTAAATTGTATAGGTGCACTAGTTCGGCAAAGAGATGGTGATACAAGTGCAATATGGATGGTAGATATGGGTTTTTGTAATCTGAAAATATAAAAACAACAAGGTAGCAAGTGGTAAAAGTGAGCGAAAACGGTATTGCAATGCTTCGAAACAAGGCCTAAGGTTCATACTTTCACTAGTGCAAGTTCTCTCAACAATGATAACATAATTAGATCATATGACAATCCCTCAACATGTAACAAAGAGTCACTCCAAAGTCACTAATAGTGGAGAACAAACGAAGAAATTATTGTAGGGTACAAAACCACCTCAAAGTTATTCTTTCTGATCGATCTATTGGGTTATTCCTATAAGTATCACAAACAGCCCTAGAGTTCGTACCAAAATAACACCTTAAGACACAAATCAACCAAAACCCTAATGTCACCTAGATACTCCAATGTCGCCACAAGTATCTGGGGGTTTGATTATACGACATCCATCACACAATCTCAGATTAATCTATTCAAACCTACACAAAGAACTTCAAAGATTGCCCCAAAGTTTCTACCAAAGAGTCAAGACGAAAACATGTGCCAACCCCTATGCATAAGTTCACAAGGTGACAGAACCCGCAAGTTGATCACCAAAACATACATCAAGGGGGTCACGTGAATATCCCATTGTCACCACAGATAAGCACATGCAAGACATACATCAAGTGTTCTCAAATCCTTAAGGACTCAATCCGATAAGATAACTTCAAAGGGAAAACTCAATCCATTACAAGAAGGTAGAGGGGGAGAAACATCATAAGATCCAACTATAATAGCAAAGCTCATGGTACATCAAGATCGTGCCAAATCAAGAACATGAGAGAGAGAGAGAGAGATCAAACACATAGCTACTGGTACATACCCTCAGCCCCGAGGGTGAACTACTCCCTCCTCGTCATGCAGAACGCCGAGATGATGAAGATGGCCACTGGTGATGATTCTCCCCCCTGGCAGGGTGCCGGAACAGGGTCCCGTTTCTTTTTTGGTGGCTACAGAGGCTTGAGGCGGCGGAACTCCTGATCTAGGTTCTGTTCTGGAGGTTTGGGGATATATAAGAGGTGTTGGCGTCGAGAACAAGTCAGGGGAGTCCACGAGGGGCCCACAAGGTCGGAGGGCGCGCCCTAGGGGGGTGGGGGCGCCCTCCACCCTTGTAGTGGCCTCGACACTCTTCTGGTGCATCTCCGGTACTCCGTGGGCTTCCTTTGGTCCAAAAACAATCGTCATAAATTTTCATCTCAATTGGACTCCGTTTGATATTGCTTTTCTGCGAAACTCAAAAACAAGGAAAAAACATAAACCAACACTGGGCTCTAGGTTAGTAGGTTAGTTCCAAAACTCATATAAAATAGCATGTTAATGCATATAAAACATCCAAAACAGATAATATAATAGCATGGAACAATAAAAAATTATAGATATGTTGGAGACGTATCATTATCCAAGTTCACATTCATTATTTCAGCATCATAAGAAGTGGCACTCACAAAGAAAGTCTACCATAGGAAGATCGTGAGTCCTGTGATTGCTATACAAACACAACCCAATCTACTAAATTTGTTTGGTCTGTACTTGTCTTCCAAACGTTAGCACAACTTCTGTTTTTAGAAAAGAGAGCTCGATGAACACGAAGATTTCCATTCCTTGCACTCATGCTGTTGTTCACAACGTTTGGGAGAAGCACCATAGGTTATGTAAACGATGGTGTAAATACTTACTTTTATTTACCTAGAAGAGGGCTTCTCATATGTAGGAGGATCCGACAATGGCATCTTATTTGGAGTATATTCTCCACTGTCATATCTAAATTCCATATTTTCATTATTTTACCCAGCAATGTGAAAGAAAAGCCGTGCTTTAAAGAGAAAACCAAGTTTAGTGTGTGAGATGACAGTTAACAATATGTGTTTTAAGATGGAATTTTTCCTGACCTTCTGATAAGGGCTTTCATGTGCCGATTTCTGGCAATGACAAGTCTGTGGACCAGCGCTAGCTTTAAAAACCTCGCATCTTGGGTGATATGAGATATTTAAGATCTGAGCTTAACTACAATATGTTCAAAAATAACCTACCATGATTTTACATGTATCAAAGATTTTCCGCATTTTCTAAGAGAAAACATGTTGATATCATCAATGATTATTAACTTATGTTTTTGCATGTAAGACAAGGCAGCTAGGCTGGCTAACTCAATAGCCTATCTAGTTGATGTGAAATATGATCCATAAAATCCCTCCTTTCTAGATGTGCATGTTTACATGACTTTGAACATTGGATTTTAATCCAACCAAGGAGGTTATTTGTTCCTCTTCATAAGTGGTGGTTTGGTCGACTATAAGGCCAAGAGTGCCTACAACTTGCTTTATTATAAGGTGCATGCTGATGCTAGTACTGGTTGCATATAACTTCATATCCAAAGAGCAGGTAGTGCATTATAAAGATACACCACGTCGGGATAATCAAGTTGCACGGAAGCACGCACCAATAAGATCTCACCATGGGGAGCAGATCAACAAACAACTCCTCGTCCATCTAAGAAGAAGATTCCATCCCTTGATCCACTTCACAAGTAGAACAAGCATGCAAGAAAAACAAATACCGACCTAAAAAGCACAAGAAAAAATAGAGGATAAAAGGTTGTGCCACCCCGATCTGGTCCAATGAGTAGTAGATTAGCATTAGCTTAGTATGCTATGTGGAGCAAAGCACGTGATTTCCGAGCACATAGATGCGTTTAGGTATAATGAGAACCTAGGAAACCGGCCATGCGGTCTAACGCTAAGACCAAATGAGGTAAAAAAAGTGATTAAGGAAGGGTGTGTGTGTGGCAAAAAATGAAATAGACACAAAAACTTCAGAAGCAAGGTGAAAAGATCAAGAACAAAGGCATGAACAAGTGAAGTAGCAGCTCACCTTAATAACAAAAATAAGGTTGTAAGGCTTGAAAGAATGAATGGAAATGGAGAGCAAGATTAGGTAAAAAGAAATACCAAAGAGAGGAAAGATGGAAGCCAGATCTGAACTTCAGCTACCAGGAAGGACAAGCTGCATACCATACGATATGTAGGAAGGTGAATCATGGTGGTAGGTCCAAGCTCGAAGATAACTCCCAACAGAGCAAAGCGAGGGGTGGATGATGTCAAGCGAGGCAACACTCGTGAAAGGGAAGCACAACATGGAGAAGAAAATCATACATGGAAGAATACGAGATAAAGATGATGACATCATGTAGGAAAATGAGCCGCATGAACCCACGACATGGCATCTAACATGTGGAAACAGTGTGATGACGATTTGGTATAAATAGTGACACCACACACAATTTGTCGCAAAGAAGAAGGCAATTCTATTACATGCTTTTACCTAGCAGAGAAAACGTGTACGCCTAGCAGCCAATAGGACCGCCCACCTGATACATCTCCAACATATCTACATTTTTTGATTGTTCTATTCTATTATAGTATTGATCTTGGATGTTTTATATAACTTTTTGTGCTATTTTATATCATTTTTTGGGACTAATTGATTAACCCATTGCCAAGTGCTAGCTATTATTTTCTGGTTTTTTTGTTTTCCAGGAAATCAGTACCAACCGGAGTCCAAATGCTATGAAACTTTTGGACGATTGATTTTTCTGGACAAAAGAGACCCTAGAAGCTTTGGGAGATCAGACGAGAAGCAAGGAGACGACAAGGTAGCAGGGCGCACCCTGTTAACTTGTGGGCCCCACATGGCTCCGTCTGACCTAATTCCACCTCTATAAATTCTCTAAAATTGGGAAACCAACAGAGAGCCACCCCAAACACTTTTTTCCACCGCTGCAAGATTCTGTTATTCTATGATCCCATCTGGAGGCCTTTTTGGGTACTATGCCAAAGGGGAATTGATCACGGAGGGCTTCTACATCATCCTTGCTATCGCCCAATGATGGTGAGTAGTTTACCATAGACCTACGGGTCCATATCTAGTAGCTAGATTGTTTCTTCTCTCTCTCTTTGATCTTCAATACAATGTTCTCCTCGATGTTCTTGGAGTTCTATTTGATGTGATCTTGTTTCTCAGTGTGATTGTCGGGATCCGATGAATTATGATCAGATTATTCAGGAATAGTAGTTGATTATTTTCCGAATTATTTCATGCATGATTATTATAACATTGTATGTCTCTTCGATCTATCCTTTTAGTTTGGCCAACTAGGTTGATTTATCTTGTAATGGGTGGGGAGCTTTGTGATGGGCTCAATCTTGCGGTGCTCCATCCCAGTGACAGAAAGGGAAAGGCCACATATTTGCATTGTTGCCATTAAGGATAAACACATGGGGTTTATTCATATTTCTTGGGTTTACTTTGTCTACATCATGTCATCTTGCTTAAGGCGTTACTCTGTTTTTATCAACTTAATACCCTAGATGCATGCTGCATAGCGGTCGATGGGTGGAGTAATAGTAGTAGATGTAGGCGGGAGTGCCTCTACTTGTCTCGAATGTGATGCCTATATACATGATCATTGCCTTGAATATCGTCATAACTATGCGCTTTTCTATCAATTCCCCAACGGTAATTTGGTCACCCACCATATGTTATGTGCTCGAGAGAGAAGCCTCTAGTGAAAACTATGGCCTTTGGGTCTACTTTTTACACATACAAAAACACAAAAATACCTTGCTGCACTTTTTTGCAATTTATATATTTACCTACCACTACGAGATATGATGCTTGCAAATAACCGCTGAGGAGATTGACAACCCCCTTGTTTGTATTGGGTGCAAGTATTTGCTTTTGTGTGTGCAGGTGCTGCTAACAAGGTTCTGTGTGGTTCTCCTACTGGATTGATAACCTTGGTTCTTAACTGAGAGAAATACTTATCTCTATGGTACTGCTTCATTCTCTCCTCTTCGAGGAAGTCCCAACGCAGCTCACAAGTAGCACCATCCTTATCAACAAGGCAACCCACTGGGATGGGTACCAGTAGGTTGACCCAGGGCCGGACAATGCATGGGTAAACAATGTGGTGCTAGGAAACATAGTAAAAACAAAAAAAAGCGCACCAACACACACCCAAGATTAATATAAAGATGCATAAAGGGTTGGGATTACAATCGTTGTTGTCACCGAGTTGTAGCAGAAGAAGAACATGTTGGTGTAGATCGTACTTGGAGTCCATCAAACCATCAACAAACAATCCCGCAAACTGCCCCCGAACAATCCCTCGAACCGCAGAATGAAAGTACGACCTTTCTACTTGGTTACAAGCGTGCAACCTTCACCATCCGGCAATGCTTCACCATCTAGAGCTAATTGTCGATGGAGAATTAGAGGGAGGATATTATAACCACACAGGGTTTCTAATTATGAGGATTAGATATTATTCTAGCTCTAATTAGTCAACTAGGACCAACTAGAACTAGAACTACAAGAACTAGAGGAGGCTCCAAAACGTGTGTGTCAAAAGAGCACAAATCCTCAAGTATATATAGGTTAGAGGGGATGGGGAGGGTTGACACCAAGGAGGGAAGCCTCACTCCTATCCGGCCTCCTTCCTTAGGGAGGGGAGGTGCCTTCCCACTTGGGCCTTTGTGGCCCAAGTTGCCTTCCACCTCTCGGCCTTTTTAGGCCTGTTGATATTAAATTAAATATAAAAATATTCTCAATACTTTCAGCCCATTTTATATATAACTTAACATCACCATAAACATTTTCAACTTATATATATTTATCGGTAATACCCGGTATTGCCCGATATTCACCGAAACCCTTCTGGTGACCCCGAAACGCTTCCGGATCCTCTTGGAACTATTCCGAATATTGATGAAAAAATTCCAAAAATATATTCTCATCACTCCCATCCTACTAACACTCAACAGATCATGATTTCCTTAAGCTTGTGACACCATAGGTTCGGTAACTCATAGACATGAATCAAACCCTTCGTTCAATGACCGACAACGGAATTGTGGACGTCCATATTGATCCCTATGAGCACACAAATGATATTTGAGTGAACCTATGGTTATCATGTGATCTTCCATTTTCTTCACGATACTTCACAAAACCCAGGATGCATCGGTATCCTCCTGAGTCATCACTATGCTCACTATACCAAAATCCTCGTTACCTGTTTTGTTCTTCTTTCTCATTATTGTGTTCTGGCATCCCCATGACATAATCACCTATGTCTGGCTAGATGACGATGGATGCCACCACACCGAGAGGGCCCTTATAATATCTCTCCATCACCCGAGGAGCAAATCCCACTCTTGAGCTATCCAGCCACTTGTCAAACTTTTCGGTGAGCCTACAAGTTTTCGTTATGATCACCGTGTTACAGGTGATGTTTGACCAGCCCCAAAGTCAACTGTACGATAAGAAGTGACCATCATACTCTCATGGTCTAAGGAGAAAAATCACATGTTAACACTCTGTGTTATTATAATTGATTACAGACGATGTTATCTCAATTTATAACAAACAAGTTTGGTTTGATTCAATATGATCGTTCTTCCAACGTCATAATCTTAGTGTTGTTCTAGGACTATCGTTACACTTAAAGATATTCTAAGATCCATAAAACATGATCACCAACAACACTTGATCTAGTATTAGAGGCGAGACTAGGAACCTTTATTCTATCAGTTTATCATTTCACACGCGCATATGAGTTTTCCACTAAATCACATATTCCAGGATCATAGCAGTTATAGCATGAAATATAAACACTTAATTATGAATATGGAAATATAATAATACAATATTATTGCCTCTAGGGCATATTTCAAACATTCTCCCACTTTCACTAGAGTCAATAATCTAGTTAGCACTTTTAACTTTTACACCAATGGCAATTCAGTGTAAGTCCATGCTTTGCTTGTGGTATAGACTTCATCCTATCGAATCTGAATCATCAGATTGTGTGTATCTTTTGCATTTCAATGCATCTATTATGTTTTCACAAGAACTCATACTTTATGTGAAATACACTTTGTATGTATTGAATCACTGGTAGGACCTTTGATTCCTTAGATTGAGCTATAGAACCACTATTAAGAATAGTTTTCCATTTGCACGTTCATCTAGAAACCATACCAAGTTCATAAAGAACCTTTGATTCATCACCCTCTATTGTTACTTATAAAGTGACAATCTACTCAACCTTCTATTATATAATTCACCACATTAACCTTCTTGGACCAATTCCAATTTACTGTGCCATCATTAACCATTCAACTGAAACTGATAATCGTTTGAAGCACCGATGAAGAATTTATAGATTTACTACTTACGACGAGCCTATATTGATGTAACTCCTTACAACAATCTCTTCATCCTTTCCACATGCGAGAAACATGTCGTTAGTACCTAATGACATTTTCACTGTTGTCCTATGATCAACAATTTAGTCATTCTGGTAACTTTACTCACAACTTACTTGGAGTACTAGACATATCTGGTTATTTACATACCATGGAATTAACACAAGTGTGATTAAAATCATGTATTTCACTCACCAGTATTTCAAGATATTGATTCTTCCTAAGAACTCCTTCCATGCGACTTTGTCAAGAAACTCTTCTTGGCATTTTTCTTACTAAACTACTTTAGTACTTTATCAATATGTATTTTAGCTAAGCCCTTATTAGAAACTACTATCTCCATAGATTATAATGCTTAATACAAGGACTATATTTCCTAAGTACTGAAAACCTAGTTTCAATAAAGTCTTAATCCGTGTCAAAAAATTCAAATCAACAAAGTGTCATGCACACATAGTGTATTGAAATATTATCATGCTCCCACTTACTTTCTTGTAAATACAAGCATCTTTGTTTCTATCAATGAAATCATATAATTTGATCAATTCATCAAAACAAATATTCCAACTCCACTACGCTTGCTTCAGATCATTACTGGATCTCTTGAAGTTTGCCCACTTACTAGCATCCTATGGATCGAGAAAATTACCTTGGACTGTATCAAATATACAACCTTGGTTCTATTTCCATGTCATTGGGATTCATTTTGACATCCATCTGTTATATCTCATAACTGAAATATTTCGTAACATCTTGTTTAATTCCCGACTTTAAGTATTATTATGATGAGACAATCTTGTCATAATCAACTCCTTGATCTTGTCATACACAATTTGCAACAAGTCAAGCATTATAAAACATTTATCTTTGTCAATCTATAGATCCATCACTACACTTTAGATGTAAATATTTCATAGGGTCTATCAAGTTATAAACTTGAATTATGTGAATGGATACTATCTCAGATTATTTTGGCGTATAGCCAATTTCGGAGACAGGGCCCATCAACGCTTCTCTGTGTATTATAGGTTCAATGTTTGCTTCAACAATAATTTGTCTGCACACCCTGAAGGTGTGTACGAATTTTTCCAACCTATATAGTTCAATTTCATGTTCGTCTGAAGTTTCTATATCCTATGTAGAGTAAAAGCACATTTGCTCCCTTGCTGGTTTTGGTAATTAATGTCAACATACATATTTGAGACTTACACTTCTATCTAGTATATTTTAGATAAGTTCAACCATGGCATGGCAAGGACATGAGGATGTGGACCCCTTTAAAATGCTAAGGACAAGAACTGGCAAAGCTCCAAGACTCTACATTTTTGGTTAAGTGATCCAAGAACACATTGAGTCCATAGGAAATCTAATACTATTAAAAGGGGGTGAAGTTTCGAAGACGACTCAATTGCTAAAGTGCTTAGTGATATTGCTCCAAAAATCCTCAAACACTTCTCCACATCACATGTGTCCAAAACCCTAAAGTGTCATCTCTGTCCCACCAAAAATCTATATCTCGGACTCACCAAGTTGATCACATACATTGCCTAAGCCAAACCCTAGCATTTCGGTTCTGCCAATATGGATCTCGGTCTCACCGAGATAGCGTGACCAAGTTTTTTTGCGTGAAGTTGCTTCATTTCAGAATTACCGAGATGAAACTGTCAGTACTACTGAAATGAGGTCTTTCCCTAGCCATTGCACTGGTCGCACCGAGATGTTCTCATCGATCTCACCAAAACCTCCAACATTCAAATCTTTTACACTAGTCGGTCTCACCGAGATTATGGTACGGTGTCACCGAGTTGGGTCAAAGACTTGTAATGGTTTGATGTTTGGGTGATGGCTACACCACCCCCACTTACTCTCTAAAAGAGGCATCAGAATGAAACACTACTTCCACTACTCATTTTCATAGAGAGAACCACCTACTCATGTGTTGAGATCAAGAGATTCCATTCCTACATTTGAACCTTGATTTCTAGTCTTTCCCAAGTTGCTTTCAATTCAATCCCATCTTCTACCAAAGCCAAATCTGTGAGAGAGTGATTGAGTGTTCGGGAGACTATCATTTGAAGCACAAGAGCAAGGAGTTCATTATCAACAACACCATCTATTACCTTTTGGAGATTGGTGTCTCCTAGATTGGTTAGCTGTTACTTGGGAGCCTCCAAGAGATTGTGGAGTTGAACCAAGGAGTTTGTAAGGGAAAGGAGATTGCCTACCTCGTGAAGATATAACTCGAGTGAGGCTAGTCCTTTGTGGACGTAAGTCATGGTGGAATAGACAAGGTTGCATCTTCGTGGACCAACTAGAACTAGAACTAGAAGAACTAGAGGAGACTCCAAAACTTGTATGTCAAAAGAGCACATATCCTCAAGTATATATAGGTTAGAGGGGAGAGGGAGGGATTCCACGGAGGAGGGAAAGCCTCCTTGGGGCGCCGACCAAGGGGCGCGAGGAGTTGGACTCCTCCCCCACTCCTATTCGGTGGAAATTCCTATTTGCCGCTCGTTGCGGCAAGTAGTCGAGGTGACGCATAGGGGCACATCGAGGAGTGTTCAGATGGGCGGGCCCCTTCAAACAATTGAGCGATTCTGGTTTTGGGAATCTTCTAGGTGGTTTCCAGCTGGGTTTTTTTCTGGATCTGGATCGACTGGTTTTTCTATTTTCCCTTTTTGTTTCTTCTCTTTTTATGTTTTTTTCGTTTTAATTTTTCGTCTTTGTTTTTTGTTTCCTTTTCTTTGCCCTTTTATTTTTCCCTTTTCATGTTTCATTAAAAAATCAAATATTTATTCAGAATTTTATAACATGTTTTCGTTTTCAAACATTGCTCCCATTTTTTAAAAAATAAGAAATTTCAAAAAATGTTCCCATTTTCATATTTTGTTTATAATTTTAAAAAATGTTCGTGTCTCAAAAAGTCTATTTAGAAATTTCATAAAAGGTTCTTATTTTCAAATTTTCTTCACAAATTAAAAAAATGTTCGTGTTTTAAAATATGTTTAGTAATTTCAAAAAATGTTCAGAATTTGAAAAAAGTTTGTGTTTCAAAAAGTCTTTTTAGAAATTAATAAAATGTTCTTGTTTTCAAATTTTGTTCACAATTTTAAAAAATGTTCAATAATTTCAAAAAAAATGTTTTTGTTTTCAAATTTTGTTTAGAATTTTAAAAAATATCAGTGTTTCAAAAAGTCTTTTTACAAATTCCATAAATTGTTCTTGTTTTCAATTTTTTTCACAATTTCAAAAAATGCCTGTCTATTGCAAAATGTTTAGTAATTTAAAAAAAACACATTTTCAAATTTTTTTATGATCATGTCTTCCAAAAATGTTCAGAAATTTCGGAGAATGTTCTGTTTCTGAAAATCTATTCAGAATTTCATTCATAAGATGTTCATGTTTCAGAAAATGTAGAGGAATGTCAAAATATGTTCGCACTTCCAAAATTTGTTCACAATTTTAGAAAAATGTCCGTGTTTGAAAAACTGTTTAGGAATTTTAGAATTTTTTTTAAATCACAATGACAAAAAATATTCAATTTTTTAAAAAATTGTTGGCGTTTAAGAAAACGGTTAGGTTTCACAAAAAGGTTAGTGTTTTAAAAATATTTTTGTCAAAATTTGAAAATATTAGTTTTTCTAAATATAATTACTTTTATGAAAAAGAAAACCACGTTCAAAATTTTAGAAAAAATTAATACCTTTTTTTGCCGCCCATAGTTTGTATGAACTAAGGTGGCATTTTAAACAAAACATATCTATGAACACAACATGTAGCCACGTGGTTCAGCCACTTGAGGATCTTGTGTTCCAAGCCCACACACACGTTTTCGGGAATATTTCTTTCAACTTTGTCGTTGCCATCCACGTCTTTTAAATATTATATTGAAAATCTTCCACTACCAATATCTTGTCGCACTGGTTAGCTCCGCCGTCTTCTCTGTCGCTGGTCGTGGGTTCGATTCCCACCATGGTGTTATTTTTTGTTGATTTTTCACGGCGCGTTCAATGGTAACGCCCGCGCGCGGCCCACAAAGCCCGCCAAGGATTCGCGTCTGTGCAAAAGCGCAACAATTTGACGCAGATCACATAGGACCTCCCCTATTCGGCCTCCCTAGGGCAGGGATGCACCTTCCCACTTGGGCTTTTGTGGCCCAAGTTGCCTTCCACCTCTTGGCCTTTTTAGGCTCGTTGATATTAAATTAAATATAAAATTGTTCTAAATATTTTAGACCGTTATATATATATATATATATATATATATATATATATATATATATATATATATATATATATATATATATATATATATATATAAAACATCCCCGAAAACATTTTCCACTTATATATATTTATCAGTAATACCCGGTATTACCCTATATTCGCCGAAACCCTTCCGGTGAACCCGAAATGCTTCCGGATCCTCTTGGAACTATTTTGAATATTAATAAAACAGTTCCACAAATATATTCTCATCACTCCCGTCCTACTAACACTCAGCAGATCATGATTGCCTTAAGCTTGTGACCCCGTAGGTTCGGTAACTCATAGACATGAACGAAACCGTCCGTTCAATGACCGACATCGGGACCGTGGAGGTCCATATCGATCCCTATGAGCACATGAATGATATTACAGTGAACCTATGGTTATCATGTCATGTTCCCTGTGCTTCGTGATACTTCATAATACCCGGGATGCATCATGTCCTCCTGAGTAAACACTATGCTCACTATACCGACATATTACCAGTTTTGTTCTTCTTTCTGTTATTGTGTTCCGGCATCCCATGATATAGTCAGATGTGCCCGGCCAGATGACGATGGATGTCATCGCACTGAGAGGGCCATAGTAGTGTGTGTCCATCGTTGGGGGAGCAAATCCCACTCTTGAGCTATACAACCACTTGTCAAACTTTTCGATGAGCCTGTAAGTTGATGTTATGATCACCGTGTTACAGGTGACTTTGAGCAACCCCAAAGTCCACAGTATTGTAATAAGTGACCATGATACTTTCATGGTCCAAGGATAAAAATCACACGTTAACACTTCGTGTTATTATAATTGAGTGCACACGATGTTATCTCAATTCATAACAAACAAGTTTGGGTCGATTCAATATCATCGTTCTTCCAACATCATAATCTCAATGTTGTTTTAGGATTATCTTTACCCTTAATGATATCATAAGATCCAGAAAACATGATCAACAACAACACTTGAGCTAGTCTTAGAGGCGAGACTAGGAACCTTCATTTTATCCGTTAATCATTTCACACCTGCATATGAGTTTTCCACTGAATCACATATTCCAGGATCATAGAAGTTATACCATGAAATATAAACACTTAATTATGAATATGGACATATAATAATACAATATTATTGATTCTAGGGCATATTTCTAATAGGTGGGAGTAGCAGAGGCCCAACACGGAGAACCAAGACACACGTTACCCATAGTACTACCCGACAGATACCGACCGCTCACGAGACCCACAAAGCAAATGCAAACCCAACCAGCCACACTGTTGGGGATATAACCCCATGGTATGACTCGGTCAGATGGTGACCTGGTTATCCAGTGGCGACTGAAAGGACAAGCTCAATATGTGGGCTGTAAAGATTGTGAAGCTCAAGGCCCAGGAGGAGAATCATAGTGCAGGCCGACTCATGGCTCAGTTTCTGGGAGACTGACTCAAGGAAGAGGTTATAAGGAAATTCCCTTACTTGGAAGGCAAGATAAGTAGGAGATAGACTAGGACATGGGTTGTAGTATGACCCTAATACGTCTCCAACGATCTACAATTTATGAAGTATACATGCCATGTTTATTATAGTTTTGTATGATTTTGGTGCACTTTTATTTTGGCTTTTATATGATTTTTATCAACTAACATATTGACCTAGTGCCTAGTGCCAGTTGTTGTTTTTTGCTTGTTTTTGGTTTTCCAGAAAATGCATATCAAATGAAGTCCAAATGCAGCAAAACTTTTTGATGATTTATTCGGAACAAAAGAGACCCCCGAAGCTTCGTGGGAGGACCAGAAGAGCCACAAGGTGGCCACTCCCACTAGGGCACACCAGGTGCCAAAGAGGTGGGTTGGTGGGTAGTGGGCACCTCATGGCCCATCTCAGTGTGAAACCGACGCCAAAGAATCTTATAAATACAGAAACCCCCAGAAATAACCCTAGATAAGAAGTTCCACCGCCACAAGCCTTTGTATCCACGAAAACCAATCTAGACCCTCTCCTGGCACCCTGTTAGAGGGGAAAATCATCACCGGGGGCCATCTTCATCATCCCAGCAGCCACCATGATGAGGAGGGAGTAGTCCACCCTCGGGGCTGAGGGTTTTTACTAGTAGCTATGTGTATGATCTCTCTCTCTCTCTCTCTCTCTCTCCCTCTCTCTCTCGTGTTCTTGATTTGGCACGATCTTGATGTATCGCAAGCTTTGTTAATATAGTTTGATCATATGGTGCTTCTCCCTCTCTATCTTGTTGTGATGAATTGAGTTTTCCCTTTGAGATTTCGTTATTATCGGATTGAATACTTTTATGGATTTGAGAGCACTTGATGTATATCTTGCTATGAATACCCGTGGTGACAATGGGGTATCTTATTGATTCACATGATATATGTTTTGGCACTCAACTCGCGGATTCCGGAGGTGACATTGGGGTAATCTATGTATAGGGGTTGATGCATGTTTTCATCCTTGTTTCTTTGGTAGAAATCTTGGGGCACTCTTTGAGGTTCTGTGTGTTGGATTGAGTATTATGAATCCAATTTTTTATGCATACCGTATAATCAACTCACGGATACTCGTGGTGACATTAGAGTTGGTGGATTTGTATCATATGGTGTTATTTTAGTACGAACTCTTGGGCTGTTTGTGACACTTATAGGATAGCTCGAGAGATCGATCGGAAAGGATAACTTTGAGGCGATTTCGTACCCTACAAACAATTTCTTCTTATGTTCTCCGCTAGATAAGAACTTTGAAATGATTCTTCGTCGCACATTGAGGGATGGTTATATGATCCAATTATATTAGCATTGTTGAGAGATTGCACTAGTGAACGTATGAACCCTAGGCCTCATTTTTAAGAATTGCAATACCGTTTGTGCTCTCTTTCGTTACTTGCTACCTTGCTATTTTTTATTGTTACTATTACAAAGATTAATATCTAATATCATTACTACACTTGTATTAGCATCTCTTCACCGAACTAGTGCACCTATACAATTTACCATTGTATTTGGTGTGTTGGGGACACAAGAGACTTCTTGTTATTCGGTTGCAGGGTTGTTTGAGAGAGACCATCTTCATCCTACGCCTCCCACAGATTTATAAACCTTAGGTCATCCACTTGAGGGAAAATTGCTACTGTCCTACAAAACTCTGCGCTTGGAGGCCCAACACGAGTGTACAAGAATACAGTTGCGTAGTAGACATCAAGCTCTTTTGTGGCGCCGTTGCCGGGGAGGTGAGTGCTTGAAGGTATATCTTTAGATCTTGCAATTGAATCTTTTAGTTTCTTGTTTTATCACTAGTTTGGTTTATAAAAGAAAACTATTAAAAATGGAATTGAGTTTGCTTTATATTTTTCCTCTTTATCATGTCTTTCTTGAAAGTGATGGATCGGAAAAATGTGCTCAATTGATAGATGAAGAATTCAATAAAATCTTTGACATAAAATCTTTGAATGATGAGAATGATTACAATGATGTTAGTATGAATTCTTTTAATATCCATGAAGCTATGTTTGATGAAGATGATATTTTTAGTCCCTCAATTTTTGATGAGCAAATTTATGATGATGATTGCATGCCTCCTATTTATGATGATAATATTAATGAAAGTGGGTTTGGAAAAGTGTCACTACAAAAAAAAGACACATCCGTGACATTTTGGGCCGAACACTTTTTTTTTCTGTCATACATATGACACTTCTATGACGATAATTGTGACAAAACCCGGTATCATCATAGATGTGGTGGGCTCCTACTTCTATGACAAAAAATCATGACAAAAAATGGGCTTTTCGTCCTGGGCGGGCCGGAGACGCAGCTGCATGACATTCTTTGGGCCGTCCATGACGGAAAAAACCATGGTAGAAGCGAGGGGGAGGAAAATTTCGGGGAGTTGCCAGTTACGGTGGGAGGTCAGGGGCCGAGCGATGCGCGTTTCTCTCGTACACGTACGCGCGTGTGTCCGAGGCGTTGGCTCTAACTGAACTCGAGCGAGGCGTTGGGCTCTAACTGAACCCGAGCGATTGCACTGCAGGCTACGCGTTACTGAACCTGAGCGATCGATCAATGGTTGTTAACTGAACCTGATCGAGCGATTCCTTCGCTACTGCTGCTAACTGAAGCCGATCGATTGGATGAATAGTGAGCGTTGCAGGGGGGTTGGATGAATAGTGAGCGGTGGCGTTGCCTCTGGATGAACAGGACCCCGTGGTGTGGAGGGCTGGATGAACAGTAGACGGTGGAGGGGTGGCCATGAGGGGTGGTTGAACAGGACCCCGTGGTGTGGAGGGCTGGATGAACAGTAGACGGTGGAGGGGTGCCCGTGGAGGGGTGGTTGAACAGTAGCCGGTGGAGTAGCGCGCGGTGGAGGCTGGATGAACAGGAGCCCGTGGAGGCTGGAGGAGGTCGATGGTAGCCCGTGGAGGCTGGAGGAGGTCGGCGGTGGAGATGAACAGTATCCCGTGGAGTCCCGTTTTGCGGTACGCCACACCCCTCCCGATGAACAGGGCCCCTGTTTCGACTGTAGCACTCCAACACAAGTCCATTTCGTCCGTTTTGCGGTACGCCACACACCTCCCGATCAACAGGCCCACGTTTCGACTGTAGGAGGTCCGCTTCCTCCGTTTTGCGGTACGCCACACCCCTTCCGATCAACAGGTCCACGTTTCGACTGTAGGAGGTCCGTTTCCTCCGTTTTGCGGTACGCCAGGCCCCTCCCAATCAACAGGATCCCATTTCGAACGTGGCCGGTCGAACACAAGGCCGTTTCCTCCGTTGTGCGGTACGCCAGGCCTCGTTTCCATCGCTTATTCCGTCCAAGCCCTCCCAATGAACACGACCACGCATTCCATTCCGACCCAGTCGGTTGGCTTCCCATGAACACGATGACGACGCTGTTTCTCCGTTCCGACCCAGCCATGTACGTATGCGTGAGTAGGCGTTCGAGACCCTTCCCATATGTACGTACGTGGCCGTATTTTCTTTCTTGCACCCTCGCCGCTATACGTACGTGTACATGCTACACGCCCGCCTCTACTACGACATGTGCGCGCCTCTACTACGACACATGCACGCCTCTACATCGACCAGTATGTACATACACGATCGCGACCAGAATGACAACGCTACGTACGCTTCGACCAGGTGGGTCCCGACTGTCAGGCACTTCCTTGCCTGCGAAGATGTAGCTGGTGGGTCCCAGCAGTCAGGGGGGCGAATCGTTTTGTTTTTTTTTGCCCGGACGCACTTCCTTGCGTGCAAAGATGTAGCTGGTGGGTCCCAGCAGTCAGGGGGGCGAATCGTTTTTTTTTGCCCGGACGCACTTCCTTGCGTGCGAAGGTGTAGCTGGTGGGTCCCAGCAGTCAGGAGGGAAACGTTTTTTCGTGAAATATGGTGGCCCGTCCGATGGGTCCCTGCTGTCAGGTGGAGGAATCATTATTTTCCGCGTAATAAGGAGGCACTTCCTTGCTGCGGCCGTGGACCCAGCTGTCAGCCTGTCCACATACAGTCCACGTCCGATGGAAGTCGTTCCTTGACCATGTTGACCACGCCGCGCCGAGAGCACCAGGACGGTGGATGACAGCGAGGCCTAGGAAGGGGACAATGCGGAGCTGGTGAAGACGCGACAGTGGATGCCCACGCGGAGAGGAGTATGAGTATTCACTCATTCGACTGCGGTGTGAGGCTGCCGTCGCTGCAGGGCCTGGCCAGCGGTGGGAATAGTAGGGGGTGGTGAGGCCTCCGCGATAGCACAGCCGGACACGGGAGGCAGGAGCAGGCGGCAAGATCGGCGCTGCTTTGGGCTGACGGAGCAAGAAGACCAGAGGTTGAAGAAGCACTACGGCCGTTGGATGGACATCGTACGGTCACTGGAGCTAGAACCGCTAATATTAACTAAGTTGACAAAGCCCTCCATCCCCGTCAACTTAGTAGGCCCACAAGTCAGCCTCCCACCAAGGTGGGTCCCAGCTAGCAGGGGGAGTATTCATTTATTTGTGCGTAATAAAGAGGCACTTCCGGTGGGTCCAAGCTGACAGCGGGGGGAACGTTTCTTTTGCAAAATACGGTGGCCCGTCCGGTGGGTCCCAGCAGTCAGGGGGGAATGTTTTTTTGTGAAATAAGGTGGCCCGTCCGGTGGGTCCCTGCTGTCAGGTGGAGGAATAATTATTTTGCACGTAATAAGGAGGCACTTCCTTGCGGCCGCCGTGGACCCAGCTGTCAGCCTCTCCACGTACAGTACTCTTCTGATGGAAGTCGGTCGTTGACCATGTTGACCACGCCGCGCCGAGAGCACCAAGGCGATGGACGACGGCGACGCCTAGGAAGGGGACGACGCGGAGCCGGGGAAGACGCGGCAGTGGAAGCCCGCGCAGAGAGGAGTACGAGGGTTCACTGGTTCGGCTGCGGTGTGAGGCTGCCGTCGTCGCAAAATAACAGGGGGTGTGGGTGAGTGGAGGGATGGCCTGGCTAGCAGTGGGAGTAGTATGAGGGCGGTGAGGCCTCCGTGGCAGCACAGCCGGCCACGGGAGGCAGGAGCAGGCGGCACGACCGGCACTGCTTTGAGCGGCTGGACCAAGAAGACCAGAGGTTGAAGAAGCACTACGCCCGTTGGATGGACATCGTACGGTCACTGAAACGAGAATCATTTATATTGACTAAGTTGACAAAGCCCTTGGTACACTCCAACTTAGTAGGCCCACAGGTCAGCCTCCGAAACGGTGCGCCCCAGATGTCAGGGGGAGGAATCATTTTTTGGGCGGCCGAAGCTAAGAATATCCGAGATGGAAGAAGAAGCATGACATCCGTTGGATAGACATCCAACGGCCACTGCTGCTAGAACCGTGTGTTGACTATAATAAGTTGACAAAGCCTTGCATACGCGTCAACTTATTTTTTAGGGGACGCGTCACTTAGTAGGCCCACAAGTGTGTGGCAGAGAACTTATAGCCCATTTTGTGTTTTGTAAGAATGTACAACCCATTTTTGAATTCTAATGGAATTTACAACACCAAATTTACATTTTGTTAAAAGTACAGCCCATTTTCTAGCTAGGACAATGATTAATAATTTCAACCAACCGTTGAAGACAGAATTCAATAAAATTTCCCACATTTTGATGGGATCCGAAATATTTTTATCTCGAAATTTCTAGTCAGATTAAATATAAATTTGTATTACGTAAAAATCCAACGAAACATTGCGCGCGCAACAATGAAAATTTAAGATTTTCAAAATCCATAAATAATATTTTATAAACTAATTTCGTGTTTGGTGCATTTTTTATAGTTACTGCCCAGTTTTTATAATTACATCCCATTTATTATTTTTTAAAGCCCATTTTCCTGTTAAGCCTAATGCATCCCTCCTAGGAAAGATTTGCAGCCCAGCGGGGCGGAGAATAACAAGTTGACCTTGCCTGGGTATTCCTCAAAAAGACGTATAGCTGGGCTAGCCATTTTCATCTTGAAAAAATTAGTATCTGGGCTGGATATCTGGCCTGGGCTAGACGGGCCACAGCCCGCCCAGTTAATACCCTGCTCTCCTCTGAACAACAACGAAATCATCGCCAAGAAAAACTCTGCAGTGCTCACGCCTCAAAAACACAAATACTGCTCGAGCTGCTTGGTCCCAGCTGTCGGCCGCACCTTGTGCAATTCTCTCGTTTATATTGACTACATAGGTTGACAATGGTGTGGGACCGTGATGTCAGGAAACCAGGAGAAAGCAAAAAAATATAGTTGTACATAATAAGGAGGCACTTGCGTACGTACGGCTATGGCCCTAGTGGGTCCCTAGTGTCATCCAGTCAAAATAAAGTCATCTCCTGAATCCTCATGTTCGTTGACCATGTTAACAATGCTCGGCGCCACGGCGAGCGCAACAACTCGAAGGACAACGGAGAGGGCCTCGCGGGCCCTACGGAGGTCTGATACAGCGCCCGCTGCTCATTCAGGAAGCCAGGATCATCGGACACCTATGAGCACCTTCGAGAAACTGAGACGGCATGAAACGGTAAGGCCGCGCTTGGGAGCTCTGGTTTATTTCAAACCTGTATTAACATACAAGTGTAATTTACTCGTCATCGGAAACAACGCGTAAAATACAGGCGTAATGAAACCGAGGGCCCGAGGTCTGTAAGTAAAACCGGCGGGTTACGCGTGTAATTTGAGAGACCAGTGTATATTTTACGAGCACTGCTATATGGACGACATTACCAGACGATACATGCACGACGTGCGTATCATGCCATCCATGGGCAAGGCTGAAACAGCAGCTAACGGCTGGATTAGCAATCGTCCGAGTGTCGTTCAGCGTTTTTATCGTGTGTGAAGTACTTCCGATATTTTACTAGTCGAAATCGACCAACCAAGCGCCTTCGCCCGAGACCATCTGCTTTAATTTACAAGCGTCAGTTTTACAAGCGGTTTTGGTTGGAAAACGATGATCCAATCACGGCCTAATATCATGAGTTGGTCGGAAGATCATATGGTTTCACGTCTAACCTACCCGACATGTCGTATAGGCTATGAATGAAACATCAGACGATGAACTTCTTACGCACGGAAACAACAGAAGAGGATGATCTTCTTAACAAGCAAATCACTGGCATTAGATCGACATGCAAAACAATACGAAGCATTATTCTCAGGAGGCACGGTGAACAGCTCGTGATGCCGCATGCCACAACATTCCAAGCTCAACTTTGCAATCAAACACAAGGCCTGGCATTACATAGACAATATTCAGAACAAACTCTTAACACAGGAATATCTCAGCAGAGTAACTATTTACTTCTAAACTGAACACAGGAATAGGAAAAAACACTCGACGCTGCTCACAGCAAGGGCGTCCCACTCAAAAATATCAAATGCATGTCTTCTGGCTAACATCAATGAGCAAATTTTGACAAGGTTTTCCAATTCCAATATATTAAACTAACGTCTTCTTGCTAACATCAATGATTAAACTTTGACAAGCTTTTCCCATTCAAAATATGTAATGCCTATGATCGTGTCCTGTCGTAGCTTCTTGTACTTGTTTGGGCACTTTTTGCCCAGGGCACTCCACGTGTTGTTAAATTGCCAATGGTCTCTGCAGACTAGTCATGTCACCGGTGTCTAATAATACTCTGTAAAGCTTCTCGGTCATTCCTTCTGTAATGTACCGCAAACAGTGACTGCTTCTTTCTGCAAAGTGGAACGACCAACTGGACCCAGTAACGCAGCAGTTTGCCTTGGACACATTGGCTCCTTTTGTGCAGTTCAACTAAAATCGAAGTCGGAATAAAACCGAGCTTTAATTTTGATATCCCTGTAAGCAACAATAGGTATAAGGGAAACAATTACTGAGAAATAACGGTTGATGACTTGTCTTAATGGGAAACAAAGCAGGAGAGTAGCAATTCTCCATCAGTGTGATTCATTCATATTGACTGAGACATTATCTTAACAATGCCTTGTTTCAACATGTATAAAGAACGACAAAGCAGAAAAGTACCATTCCTAAAACAATGCAACTGATTCATTTTTAAAGAGACATTATCTTAACAATACCTTGGTTAAACATGTAGAAAGAACTACAAAGCAGGATAGTACCATTCCTAACAAGTGTTGCAGTTTTGAACTAAGATTCAGTAGTTAATTAATTCTGAGAGTGGCATTGCTTAATTTTACCAGCGGCATTAGATTAACGAAAAGCATAAACAGTTCCAGGGGAGAGTGGGCGCAACAACAATATGTGCTTCCATCTACTTATAAAGGGGGTGATGCAGAGTTTGTTGTAACAAAGCAACAAGCATCATGTCTGGGTTGGTCCCATTTTTGTTCACTACTTAATGGGAAAAGACAGCAATACAATAGCTTCAATTCAACATTTATTTAAAATAGTACCAATACAAGTAGCACAACATCTCAAAGCACACTGCACAATCATGTGGATGAAGGCCTGTACTGACCTTTCATGAGAACACCAGGATAAAATACGAATCTGCCAACACGAATAGGAAATCCAATCTCGTTTTGTGCAGTTGCACTGAAATCAAGCAAAGTGTTTCGCGTAGCGAAGCAAAATGTCGCAATAGCAACAAGTTGAATAGATATCCCTGTTTAAACAGAGGCAAAAAAGGAATCAATTACTGGCTAATAAAGGAGGATGAAACATGCAGCCACAAAAATGGTAATCCCGCCAATCCCTAACAAGTGTTGCAGTTTTGAAATAAGATTCAGTAGTTAATTCTGAGAGTGGCATCAATTACTGGCTTATAAAGGGGGTGATGCTGAATTTGTTGTAACAAAGCAACAAGCATCATGTCTGGGTTGGTCCCATTTTTGTTCACTACTTAATGGGAAAAGATAGCAATACAATAGCTTCAATTCAACATTTATTTAAAACAGTACCAAAACAAGTAGCACACCATCTCAAAGCACACTGCACATCATGTGGTTGAGACCAAGATTTGAAACAACTCGCCACGAAGACTGGAAGCAAATCTTGATCTCCTTTTGTGCAGTTCCACCAAAATTAAGCAAAGTCACCGGTGTGACATTCAAGTTGAACTACACAAAACACTATTAAAACATAAGTGTTTCGAGTAGCGAAGCAACATGTCGCAATAGCAACAAGTTGAATCGATACCCCTGTTTTAACAGAGGCAAAAAAGGAAACAATTACTTGCCGATAAAGGAGGATGAAACAAACGGTGACAGAAAGAAGCATCTAACTTATCTTGGATGGAAAACAAAGTAGGATAGTAGCATTTCTAAAACGGTTGCATTGATTCATATTAACAGAGACATTCTCTTGAAATAACATTCGTCAAAAAATGTAGTTTACTTTTAACTGTGGCATTGCTTCAATTTTCCAGCGCATTCTTAGATTAACAACAGCAAAATAGTTGTATGGGACATGCTAGCACCATGTGCGTCCACACATATAAATGGGTGATGCAGAGTATGTAGCCAAGCAGCATATCTGTGTTGGTCCCATATTTGTTCTCTTTGAACTTTTTTCCTATGTGAGGGCAGCAAATCTAGTCCTACACAAACTACCCGACCCCCCCAGTTTCTTTCCCTTTTCAACAAAGAGATCTGTTCCTTAAGATGTGTGTATTGGGTTACACCCCTTTTCCCTTTTCGACCAACAAAGCGGCTGGATAACCAGTCTATACTACTTTTCCTCCCTCCTTTCCTCATTGAACCACGTCCTAGATTCATGCTCCATCCCACCGCACCTTTCTTTCCTCTTTGAACCAAGACCTAGATTCGACTACAGATCAAAAAAGATCCACATGCAGCTAGAGCAACGATGGTTTCAAAGAAACTTATACCTTAGGGTCGTCGGGATGTGGCAAGGCGTGCGGCGGGAGGCCGGATCTGCCCACACTATGTACGACAGCGAGGAAGAAGGGGTCGGTGGCCCTCTCGCACAGGCGCTGGGTGAAAGAGAACAACACAGCTGGCAGTGGATTGCCTCCCTCGCCGAAGGCGATAGAGTTAACGCTGCACCTCCTCCCCTTCCCGGTGCGACGGGATACGGAAGCCTCCTTCACCAGCTGTGAGGGGGGAGAGAGAGACAAGAGGCCAACGCAGTCTTGTTTAGATCTGGTGAAGAGAGGGTGAGAGACTATGAATATAGCAAACCCTAGCAAATAAACACTGAGCCTCTAGCGTGTAACATATCTGTATTGCGGCGAGCGTGTGGAGAGTGCAAACCCTAGCGAACAAGCGTTGAGTCTCCCGCTTATATATATACTAATGTAGTACAGACTGAGCTCCGGTGCCTTCACTTCATCTGCTTTTGGCTGTATGACAGGTGAGCCAGCCACATTTTGGGCCCACCTGTCATAAACCCAAAGGCATGTGCACTAAGTCAATGAAGCTACGTCCATATAGTACTCTCGTGTGTATACGACTAATATATAGTGGAGTGGTTTTCTTATTCTCTCCATAACAATCGTTTTAAATTGTGTAAGTACGAAACAAAACTCTTTATTTAATGTACAGTGAAGAAAACTAGTACTACTTCCGATGAACTAACGATCCGCGCCCACGCGTCCTGGTCGCACTTCCTGTCCTTCACGTGTGGTACACTACCCTCCCTTAAGTGAACAACCACACACGCACCAAATTATCAGAAACGTGTGAGAGTGTCTAGAAATAAAGAATTTTAATTTCAATTATTGGAAAGGTTTGAGAGTATTACAAAGTTTGACTTCAGTCAAATCTATATGCAGAGTAAATAAAAATGGAGGGCTACTACGTCCATCCGGGTTTTTAGTCCACACCATTTTTTAAATCAAAGTTAATAGCTGGACAAATAAAATTACAGGGGAGCTGGAGGCAAAGTTGTGAGAAGGCTTAGAAATCAATACAAAACTTATGCTCTTAGTACCAACGTCGATCCTTCTTCGAGGAAACATTTGGTTCATAGCCAATTGTGTGATAAAATTGCACCAACGTGAAAGATGACTGCGTCTCCAACACAACTAAGGTGAACTGATGAAGGATATCATCTTTGTGCGTAACAAGCAAAGAGCACTGATGGAAGACAACTTGTTTTTCATTGAAAATCGATCAGCTTCACCAGCCGACGCAACCATGAGGCGCAACCATGAGCATCGATATGTCATCGTGGTGATGCATCATCCATTTGGCATCAAGTTTGGGTGAGGCACCTATGAAGTTCGACAAATCCTCACTGTGGTATGTTTCTTCTTAGTAATCAAGCTCGAGGAAGGAAGAACCACGTGGCAGAGGACAGTGAGGCGGAACAACAATGACCATCCAATTTTGTGCAGTTCCACTAAAATTGAGGAAGACATGCCCGGGTATGGAGACACGCATCACTGTTTCCAAAAATATAAAAAAGGGTTAGCAACGACATCTCAATTGTCAATAAGAATTAATGAAAAGTACACCAACAAACTAAAGCATCATAATTATATCTTGATGGGAACTAAACCAGGATACCCGAGAAAAAAAGCATTTCTTCATTTAACCAGTGATAGTACTACCACCATATGGACAATGACCGCACAACCACCATGTACTTTTTGTCGAAACAACATGTATACCTCCACCGAGGCATAAATCAGGACAACTTTTTGAGTGGCATTTCCTCTATAATAGTACTAGTAGGTAATGTTGGACCAGCCGATGAACCCTAGCTAGTATGCATGGGGAGCTGGGGAGTAGTCGCATAGAAGAGAACCCGCACGCAGCAAACTGGGGAGCTGGACCAGTACAAGAAGTTATACCTCAGGTGGGCGAGATGTCGTTTAGGCAGGCGGGCAGTATCTGCCCACACGACGGCAGCGAACAAGGGCGTGGAGGATCTTCGTCCGCGCCAGCGCCGGTTCCGAGAGGATGGTGCGCATCGGCTCCCTCCGTCGCCGACGGCAACAACGTCAACGCTGCACCTCCTCACCTCCCACAGCGGACTGGATTCGGCCAGATCTGTGACCACCGGTGAGGAGAGAGATAGAGTGGACACTGTCATCTTGTTTTGATATGGAGAGGGTGAGAGAGCGAGACGCGAGAAACTCTATCAAACAAGAGGCTATAATGGAGTAAAAAAATCTCGTCATAGCAGTGGTTTTAAATAGAATACACGCGTTCCCGGAAAAAAGAAACGAAAACTAGCGGACTATTTTTTAAGGGTCTGTCTAGGACACATCTAGATGTGTGTCACATCCTAGTTAGCCATGCATTAGAGTGTTGCATCATGTTTACTTTTTCATCAGAAACTTGAAATGGGGATGACAGAACCCCCAGTCCCCTCTGAAACCAATTAGGGTTTACTAAAAACATTTTCAATGAACCTGAAATGCCCTTCTAAAAATGCCCATCATTTTTGTCTTGGTTCAGAACCTCTGCCAAAAGTGGTGCACATTTTCCTAGGCCATCCTAGGGATTTTGAATTAAATCATAAATATTTGAATTTGGGCATTTAAAATTATATAAAATATTTAAATGTTCAAATATCTCCAAACTAAAATGTTTCATGTTGGAAATAATCCAACTATGGACCAGGAGTAGTTTGGTGATTTTTGAAGTTGCCTAGGTATTTTATTAAATTCAACAAAGTTGCAGAAGTATTAAAAAAACAGAAAACAGAAGAAATGGAAAAAACCTTACCTGTCGCCCAGCACCGGCCCACCTGCCGGCCCAGCCCAGCACCGCGCCAGCGAGCTGCTTGCGGCCAGGCAGGCAGGCAGGTGCTCGACGGCGAGCACCGCATGGGTGCCACGCACCTGCTCGCCGCCTTGCCGCCTCCCTCGCCCGGCTAACGCCGTGGATCGGTTTCCCCCTCTCCCCCGAACCTCCCAGACACCCCCTCTCCTCTCCAGCTCCTCCCCCTTGCACGCCCAAGCCATGGCCGACACCATCGCCGCCACCCCCTCGCCGTAGCCACGCCCTCCGTCCACCCCACGCCGTGCCACTCTGTCCAGGAGCTCCGCCGCCGTCTACTTCATCGAGCTAGCCGAGCCCCGTGTGCTCGTGCGGCCCGAGACCACTGCACCAACCTCGCCCGAGCTCGCCGTCGCCGGAGATCCCCTTCAACGCCGTCGCCGCCTCAGCTCGTCCCCGACCTCGCCGGTGGCCTCTACGGGAGCGCTGTGAGCCTAGCTACTCCTCCGACCCTCTCTCTCTCATTCCCGAGCCGTGTAGCCACCGCACGAGGATCACACGCCCGCACCACCGCGGATCTCGTCGCCAACGTGCTTCCGGCCACACTCCGGCCACAAGATGGTGTCCATCTTACTCACCGAGTCCCGCAGCACCTAGCTAGCCACTCCCCGAACCTCACCGACCCCTCTAGCGCCAAGTTCATCTTCGGCCGAACCCCGGTGGCCGCCAAAGTCGTCGCCGGCGCCAACTCCGGCCACCCCGACCCCAACGGACTCCACCAAGAGCCGCGGCTTGTCCTCAGCTCCACTCCGGTGGTCTCCGCGGCCCATTTGGTGGCCGAAATGGCCAAAACCACTCCCGCCGCCGCGTCGGGCTCGCCGGCGGCTAAACACCGGCGTCGCTGGCTTTGACTTTGACCACGGGTGGGCCCTGGTTGACTCCCCTGAGTCAATGACAGGTGGGGCCCAGCCCTGTTAATTAAACAGGATTAGTTTTAATTAAACTTTAATTAAAATAATCACCCTAACATGCGGGACCCACTGTCAGGTTTGACCCTGACGTGTTCCGTTGACCCGCTGACGTCACACTGACGACAGGCTGACGCAATAATGATTTTCTGGAATTATTCTAATATAGGAAATTCCAGAATATAATTTAAACTTCAAAAATTCATAACTTTTATTCTGTAACTCCAAATCAGACAAATTATATATGAAAAATGATCAGAAAAATCCAATCTATCCATCTGTACTATTTTCATGCATGACTAAGCAAGTTAACTTGATGTTTAATGCAGAACAAGGAAAACACTTTAAAAGGGCCATGTTTGAGTTTGAAATTTGAATCTTTGATTCAAATTGGTTCAAACCCTTCTGGTCTTAGTTGCATTAGCCCAACACACTCATATTGCCATGTTTCATGCATGCATCATATTGTTGCACATTGTTTGGTGATGGTTGTGTATCGGTGTCCCTTGCGACAGGTTCTGTCTCCGAGGAGTACCGTGATTACCCTAACGAAGAACCATATCAGTGCATCGAACCATCAGGCAAGCAACCAACCATTTGATCATATCGATACAATCCCATGTTCTCGCTCCTGCTCTCTTTTACTGCATTAAGACAACGCGTTCCAAACTGCTGTGTGCTACGGTAGTTGAACCCATTTCCTCTGCATAACCTGTCATTGCCACAGTAACTAGATGAAACCCACTAGCATGTGTAGGAGTTGATTGAGCCATATGTATGTGTTGTTCCTACCTTGCTATGCCTGCTATGCTTAGAGTCGTGTCAGGTCTGGTTCATCTGGGTGATGGGCTAGAGTGAAATGATTATGTCGGTATTGAGAGTGGTGTGGTGAACACGATTTGGTAAAGGTATCGATGAGAGGCCATGTAGGAGTACATGGTGGGTTGTTTCATTGAAGCCGACCTTAAGCACTGAGATCTGTATGTGTGATTTAAGAATCAGCTACTACCATGCATTGGGCCCGAAACCAATGGACCCTCTCGGCTTCTTATTCACCCTAGTTCTCCGTCCAGGAGTTGCAGGTAGTTTCTGGTGTTTGTAGCCTACTGGAGGCCGTGGACAGCGCTGACCATAGGGGTGGGCTGTGATGCGGTAGGTACGTGGCCGGGTGTACCGAATACCCGTTAGGTATCTCGGGAACCCTGTTCACATCGTTCGGGGCCGTATGGGAAACCTCGGCCGGACTCCCTGCGGATGGAACCTGGATAGGCGATAAACCTGGACTGGAGGCTTAGGTGGTTAGGTAGATCGTGGCCGACACCCACGTTGGGCTTCCGCTTGAAGGTTGCCGAGTACATGTCGTGTAAACGACGGTAAGTGGTGAGAGCGTGTATGAAGAAGTACACCCCTGCAGGGTTAACATGATCTATTCGAATAGCCGCGTCCGCGGTAAAGGACTACTTGGTTGCCTATACAGTTCATAGACAAGTAAATGGAAACTACTAAAAGCCTCAAGATAAGTGTGAGTGCCGAGGATGGCTCTTCCGTAGGAAGACGGAGGCGGATCCTCGGTAGTGTATTGAAGTGGTGAGTAGTGACTCGTGTGCGCAAAACCATTTCAAGTTGAGGTATCGTAGGATAGTCTAGCCAAAAGTCAAAGCTGGCTTGCTGCAATAACTCCACCAACCCTTCTTGACAATGTGCATGTATGTAGGATCTGATGTAAGTCTTGCTGAGTACCTTTGTACTCATGTTGCTATAATCTACATTTTACAGAAGACGCTGCAACCCCTTCTGATGGGTTCTACGTAGACGTTGACATCAACGAGTAGGCTAAAGGCCCAGGTGGTGATCCTGAGCTTGTGAAGGACCACGTAGTATAGCTAGGCTTTCCAAGCCTCTTTTATCTTTCTAGTTGTCTGTACTCAGACAAGTTACTTCCGCCGCTGGTTTGTATGACTGTATGACTTGAATGTTGGGTCGTGAGACCCGTACCTTTGTGTATGTTATGTATGGCTCTCTGAGCCTTAAATAAAGTACTTGTGTCGTAGAGTCATGTTGTGATGCTTCGTTGTATTTGCACATATCGAGCATATTGTGTGTATGATTGAAATGCTTGGTATGTGTGGGATCTGACTACCTAGTTGTTTATCTTTAGTAGCCTCTCTTACCGGGAAATGTCTCCTAGTGTTACCGCTGAGCCATGGTAGCTTGCTACTACTCTGGAACACTTAGGCTGGCCGGCATGTGTCCTTCTTCGTTCCTGTGTCTGTCCCTTTGGGGAAATGTCACGCATTGAGTACCGGAGTCCTATTAGCCCGCTACAGCCCGGTTTACCGGAGTCCTGCTAGCCCAGTGCTACAGCCCGGACCCACTTGCTGATGACTGACACGTTTGAAGCTGGGTCATGGATGCCTGTCCCTGTAAGTCTGTGCCACTTTGGGTTTACGACTAGTCATGTCAGCCCGGGCTCCTTATCATATGGATGCTAGCGACACTATCATATACGTGAGCCAAAAGGCGCAAACGGTCCCGGGCAAAGGTAAGGCGACACCCGTGGGGATACCGTGCGTGAGGCCGCAAAGTGATATGAGGTGTTACCGGCTAGATCGATGTGACATCGAGTCGGGGGCCTGACAGCGTTGGCATCAGAGCCGGACTGCCTGTAGGTTCTCCAAGCCAAACTGGTCGATGTTGAGTCTAGAAATTCTTTAGTTATATGTAGGGGAATTGTTTGTGGGTTGGAACGTAAGGCTCTTTTACTCCTTTATCTTATGACACTCTGATCTGAGTCAGTCTATTCTTCCACCGGGGGTTAAGGAATTAGGATCTATTCTCTCTATCAGGTTCACGTGTTACTAATCAGTAGTACCTTATAGGTTATGATGGAAGCTGAGAGAAACAAGCGGGAGACCAACCGTTTGCTGGAGCGTATCGAACAGAACACAGCACACCATCAGAGGTCTAACGTGGTGTCACTCAGTGATTTTATCAAATTACATCCACCCACGTTCCACCACTCCGCCGAGCCTCTCGGCGCTGATGACTGGCTTCGCAGTATCTCTCACAAACTGCGTTCCGCGCTGGTAGCGGAGGCTGACAAGGTCACCTTTGCTGCATATCATCTTGAAGGTCCCGCCAGTCTATGGTGGGAGAATTATGGAGCTATGCGCCCAGCGGGCCATGTCACTACTTGGGCTGAATTCAGCGAGGCTTTCCGTGAACATCACATTCCGGAGGGTCTCATGGACCGTAAACGTGAGTAATTTTGCAATTTCACCCAAGGCCGACTCTCTGTGGATGCTTATAGCAGGGAGTTTGGTAACCCCGCACGCTATGCAACTGAGGAAGTTTCTACTGATGCCAAGAAGCAAGCAAGGTTCCGTAAGGGCCTTAGTCCTGAGCTTCGCCGCGACCTCCATCTGCATGAGTGCACATCTTTTCAGAAACTTGTTAACAAGGCCATCAGTGCTGAAACTGGCCAGACTGATTATGACGCAACACGCAAGCATGGCCGTGACATGGGTTCCTCATCCGGTGCTGGTCCTCAGAAGCGCCGCGTGTGGGTACCCAACACCGCCCTGCCACCCAGGTTCACACCGAGGCCGTCTTTCCAGGCGCCTCGCCCTGTTCAACAGACTGCACCAGCCAAGCCCTATGGGGGTCCAACCAACAATGCTCCCCCACGTACCAGCTCCGTGACTTGTTTCAAGTGTGGGGAATCTGGTCACTATATGCGTGAGTGTCCCGAGACCAACCCCAACCAGTCTGCTAAAGCTGTTGGCCGTGGCAAACCGACAGGAAAAGTATTCCACGCCAAGCCGGTCACCGCCTCACGTGGCCATGTCAACTGTATCTCTGCCGAAGAAGCTCAAGAAGATCCCAACGTCGTTCTCGGTACGCTTCTTGTTAATTGCCACCCGGCATCTGTTCTTTCCGATACAGGAGCCTCTCATTCATTTATATCCGAGAACTATGCTCGTTTGCATAACACTGCATTCTGTGACATGCCATCCACTATGGAAATTTCTACACCTGGGTCTAGATGGCAGACCTCTAGGGTAAGTTATGGAAATGAAATCCAAGTCGACAGACTTGTTTTTCTTGCATCTTTGATAGCTCTCAAATCTTCAGATATTAATATCATTTTGGGTATGGACTGGATGTCAGCTCATCATGCCAAAATTGATTGCTTCTCTAGGACTGTTCAACTCACTCACCCTTCGGGCAAGAAAGTCAATGTCTTAACCCGATTAGCCATGGCGACCAATTATATTCTCTTAACGCCAGCCTTTGCCAGACCTTTGAGGACGTTCCGGTAGTCCGTGACTTCCCGGATGTCTTCCCAGAGGAATTGCCAGGTGTTCCACCTGACAGGGATGTCGAGTTCGTAATAGACCTCATCCCAGGAACCGTGCCGATTCCTAGAAGACCCTATAAGATGGCACCACTAGAACTAGCCGAGCTTAAGAAACAACTCGATGAGTCCTTAAAAAAGGGTTTCGTCCGACCTAGTTCATCTCCGTGGGCTTGCCCCGTCCTCTTCGTCAAGAAGAAGGATGGTACAGACCGGATGGTTGTGGATTATCGACCTGTCAATTTGGTCACAATCAAGAACAAATATCCGCTCCCCAGGATCAACGACCTGTATGATCAGCTCGCTGGATCCTCAGTCTTCTCCAAGATGGATTTGAAGTTGGGCTACCATCAAATCAAAATCAGAAACGGGGACATTCCTAAAACGGCCTTTGTTACTCGTTATGGCCAATACGAGTACACCGTCATGTCCTTCGGTTTAACCAACGCTCCAGCCACCTTTTCTCGGTTAATGAACTCAATCTTCATGGAGTATTTGGATAAATTCGTCGTGGTTTACCTCGATGATATACTCATCTACTCCAAGAACGAGGAAGAAACATGCCGAACATCTAAGGCTAGTGTTGAAGAAAAAACTTCGAGAGCATCGCCTTTATGCCAAATTTTCTAAATGTGAATTCTGGTTGTCAGAAGTGGATCTATCTGGGTCATGTAATATCTGGTAAAGGTATTTGCTGTTAAACCCTGAGCGAGTACAAGCCTTCCTTAATTGGACTCCACCTGAATCGGTCAGCAAGTTCGGAGTTTTTCTGGGCTTATGCGAGCTATTGCCGTCGCTCGGTCGGAAAAACTTCTCCAAAGTTTCCAAAACCTCTAACCGAACTCCTCAAGAAAGATAAGAAGTTCGAATGGACTCCACAATGTGAGCACAGCTTTCAGGAACTGAAAAGACGCCTGACTTCTGCTCCGTACTGGTACCGCCAGACTTCTCCAAGGACTTTGTTATCTACTGCGACGCCTCGCGACAAGGACTAGTGTTGCATTCTCATGCAAGATCGACACGTAATTGGCCTATGCTTCACGGCAATTGCACCCACATGAGGAGAATTATCCTACTCATGATCTAGAGCTTGCAGCCGTAGTCTATGCACTTAAGACCTGGCGACATTACCTCCTCGGTAACCGTGCCGAAATATTCACTGATCACCAAAGTCTGAAGTCATTTTCACCCAACCGGATTTAAATCTCAGGCAAAGACGTTGGGTTGAGTTAATCACAGACTTCGACTTAGGAATAACCTACACCCCAGGGAAAGCCAAAGTCATGGCTGATGCGCTAAGTCGTAAATCTTATTGTAACACCTGATGTTACAACAAAGTCAACCGCTTCTCCATGAGGAATTTCGGAAGCTTAACCTTCACATTGTTCCTCAAGGTTTTCTTTCCACTTTGGTGGCAAAACCTACCCTTACGGATCAGATTATCAAAGCATAGAAGGTAGATCCGGGAATCTCCCGCATCAAGAGAAACATCAAGAAAGGAATTGCGAATTGTTTCTCCATTAATGATCAAGGGGTCGTATACTTTGGGAATCGACTAGTGGTTCCCAAAGTGCGAAACCTGAGGCGATTGATTCTTAAGGAAGCTCATGAATCTCCTCTCACCATTCATCCCGGTAGTACTAAGATGTATCAGGACCTACGCCAGAGGTTCTGGTGGACTAGGATGAAGAGAGAAATTGCTCAGTATATTGCTAATTGCGACGTCTGTCGTCGTGTAAAAGCAGAGCATCAACGGCCTGCTGGCACCCTTCAACCCTTAGCTATTCCTGAATGGAAATGGGATAAAATTGGTATGGACTTCATTACCGGTTTTCCCAGGACCAAGAGAGGGAATAATGCTATCTTCGTCGTTGTCGATCGTCTTTCCAAAGTAGCCCATTTCCTACCTGTTCGTGAGAGTATAACCGCTAGTCAATTGGCAGACTTATACATCTCCCGTATAGTGTCTCTCCATGGTGTTCCTTTGGAAATTAACTCGGATCGAGGAAGTCTTTTCACCTCTCGATTTTGGGAAAGCTTCCAAAATGCTATGGGAACCCGTCTCTCCTTTAGCACCGCCTTCCACCCTCAGTCGAGTGGTCAAGTGGAACGCGTCAACCAGATTCTAGAAGACATGCTTCGAGCCTCTGTTATCTCATTCGGAATGGATTGGGAGAAGTGCCTTCCATTTGCCGAATTTGCTTACAACAACAACTATCAATCTAGCTTGGGTAAAGCCCCTTTTGAAGTTCTCTATGGACGACGGTGTCGAACACCCCTTAACTGGTCAGAGACCGGGGAAAGACAATTCTTTGGCCCGGATATGATTCAGGAAGCAGAAGAACAAGTTCGCATCGTTCGTGAAAAGTTGAAAACAGCCCAATCCCGTCAAAAGAGCCAATATGACCAAAAACATAAGGCTATGACTTTCGAGGTTGACGAGAAGGCTTATCTTCGGGTCACCCCTCTGAAGGGAACCCATCGTTTCGGTATCAAAGGCAAATTGGCTCCTCGTTGCATTGGACCCTTTCGCATTCTCGCAAACGAGGAGAAGTTGCCTACCAATTGGAACTACCTCCGCACCTATCCAGAGTCCATGATGTCTTCCACGTTTCTCAACTCAGGCGTTGCTTCTCGGATCCTACCCGTGGAGTGGACCACGAAACGCTTGATCTCCAAGATAATCTTACATATCGAGAGTACCCCATTCGTATCCTCGATCAGGCCGAGCGTACCACTCGACGTCATAATATCAAGTTTCTCAAAGTACAATGGTCGCACCATTCTGAGGATGAAGCAACTTGGGAAAGGGAGGATCGTCTTCGACTCGAGTATCCCGCCCTCTTCCCGGAGGAACCCAAATCTCGGGACGAGATTCTTTTGAGTGGGGGTGAGTTGTCACATCCTAGTTAGCCATGCATTAGAGTGTTGCATCATGTTTACTTTTTCATCAGAAACTTGAAATGGGGATGACAGAACCCCCAGTCCCCTCTGAAACCAATTAGGGTTTACTAAAAACATTTTCAATGAACCTGAAATGCCCTTCTAAAAATGCCCATCATTTTTGTTTTGGTTCAGAACCTCTGCCAAAAGTGGTGCACATTTTCCTAGGCCATCCTAGGGTTTTTGAATTAAATCATAAATATTTGAATTTGGGCATTTAAAATTATATAAAATATTTAAATGCTCAAATATCTCCAAACTAAAATGTTTCATGTTGGAAATAATCCAACTATGGACCAGGAGTAGTTTGGTGATTTTTGAAGTTGCCTAGGTATTTTATTAAATTCAACAAAGTTGTAGAAGTATTAAAAAAACAGAAAACAGAAGAAATGGAAAAAACCTTACCTGTCGCCCAGCACCGGCCCACCTGCCGGCCCAGCCCAGCACCGCGCCAGCGAGCTGCTTGCGGCCAGGCAGGCAGGCAGGTGCTCGACGGTGAGCACCGCATGGGTGCCACGCACCTGCTCACCGCCTCGCCGCCTCCCTCGCCCGGCTAACGCCGTGGATCGGTTTCCCCCTCTCCCCCGAACCTCCTAGACACCCCCTCTCCTCTCCAGCTCCTCCCCCTT